>NC_052533.1:70579975-70879975 GCF_016699485.2 Gallus gallus | reverse complement strand
AACATCATCAAAAACATGCCTGAAAATTAATTACTTTTTGATGGCAGATTTAAGTGGCAAGTCAAATGGGAACTTTTTTTTTAATTTAAAATTTGAAAATAACAGAATAAACTTGTCATTTTTTGTGAAGCCCCTTTTTTTTTCTTCAGTTTTTACTTTCTTTAAAATAATAGTAAAATAAGAATTCAAAAGGATTAAAAAAATCTAATGAAACTATTTCTGATTCCAAATAAAATCTTTTGTCAAGTAAAACTGGAAGAGAATTTCAGTTGTCCATAAGGAAAAAAGACATTCCAGAAGGTAAATTAACATTGAATACTTTCACAGTCCTGACAATTTGAGCTATTTAACTTTGCAAAGTTCAAAAGTTTTTGTTAAGCTATAAACAATTCATTAGTTAAGACCTTCACAAAAACATCTTGTTTACAGAGAAGTCAGAGGAAGGATGGAGAGTTGGCCCCAACAGACTATTAACAATGCCTATGTGCTGATTTTGCCCTTCCTTTTGTTTTTATGTCACTGGTGTAGCACACCCACGGGTCATTGTTTACCAGTGTCATTGACAGTTGAATCAAGAGATAGGGATATAGAATTCTGTTGACAAGACAGCTCTGATTAAAGAATTAATTTATGATATGAGAGATGTGCATTCTCATCTCACTATAAAAGCATTTTCTCTGCTCTACTCCTCTCATAGCATCTTGACACCCCCCCCCCCCCCCCCCCCCCAACCATTTCATTAGCCAAGTTATTCTATAATTAATCTGGAAATCAGCTGACGTGCTCTATATGGAACTCTTTCACTGTACAGTTGTTCATAATTGGGATGACATTGCTGAAATCACAGAACTGATTGTCCCTGTAGAAGAGACCATCACTCACTAAACAATATGTAATATTCCAGATTTTAGACACTAAGGAGTTCCTCGATACCTATGTCTGCAAGATTGCAAACTTATAAAAGGCATACAGTGCAATATCCATTATTTGAAGAAGTACACTTTTCTAAGTATATACTGTGCAGTGTATTAATTTTTTTTTCAGCTTTGAACTGGCAGATACACTTGGAAATTTAAACCAACTTTAAATACTTTTAATTTGGTCATAATGATTTCATTATTTTTCATTATTCTGAGTTTAAAGGTCCATCCAGATATTACAGGCAAAACAGAAGGCAAGAGCAGCAAGGATCAGTCTAGCTTAATGTTTTATAGTACAAATCCTCAAATAATCCTAAACATTTTATGGTAATATTTTGTTCTAGATTGGCTTTGGTTTGTATTTGTCCTCTATCAAAAACTTTTTTTTCTGAAAAATTCTCAGAAAGTAGTAAAACCAAGATATGAGCAGAACAGTAAGTAATTGTTTCTGTATGCTTTTTCTCTGAAGTCAATCTGAAGTGTAGCCAATGTGTTTCACAAAAGATTTTCTAGTACAGCTCCACCTAAAAAGTTTTCTGAAATAAATACTTGGGTGAGGAACTGTAAGAGAGAAGCTGGTTAAATTACATGTAACTGTGTGCTTAATCTCAAACTTCAGGCTGCTAAAAGAAGTTGGCCCTTTCACTTGGTGGGATGACTTGGATGTATAAATTTACTTGTGCACTCTTGCCAAATTAATGCCCTTTAAGGATTTTTTTCCCCCAACTTATTCTTCAGTAAGAATGTAATGGGAAAAGTCATTATCTTTACATATTTGAGTAACCAGACCAAATTTTATATTTCAAGAACATTTTCTATATTGCAGTTGAAGTGTGTTACTTCTAAATATGTAAAAGATTCCTCTATATTTCTCACCTATATTGTAGCTGGCTAATAAAGAACTATTACACAAGTCCACCAATTATGAACCTTCTATTTTCTGCTGACTTTAACCACTACTTCTCCAGTAAAACTGGGTTTTCTGAGAATGTTATTTAACTGGAGTATCTCTAAAATGAAGAAAGGCTGGGCAAATTGGGTCTGTTCAACTTGGAGAAAAGACTTGGTTGAGATCCTATCAATATATATGAATATCTAAAGTGAGAATACAAAGAAAAAAGAGGCAGACTCTCCTTATTGCTGTCAGTGACTAGACAAGGTAGTGGGCATAAACTAAATTACAAGAAGTTCTGTCTGAGCATCAGGTAACACCTTTCTACTGTGTGAGAGATGGAACATTGTCACAGGTTGCCCAGAGAGGTTGTGGAGTCTTCCTCTTCAGAGTTCTTTAAAAGTCACCTGGACATGGTCCTGGACAAGTGGCATTAGATGTCCTTGCCTGAGCAGAGGTTGGACCAGATGACCTCCATATCTCCCTTCCAGCTGATCCCTGCAGTAAGTGTGTGATTTTTGACACAAAATATGAATCTAAAGAAATAAAATTACACTGGGACAGGGTTTGTGTGTCAGATACATGAATGTGATGCAATTTTACATCGCTTTTGCATTATACACTTTCTTAAAAACTGTATGAGTTAACATGTTTCTTTGTCTTTCCTTCCACATTTCAAGTTTAATGCATACTTTTGTTGCATTTTCTTTGGGGTTTGGGATATCTATTTAAACACCTGCCTTAGTGTTTTGAATGAAATTCACAGTATGTTTCTGACACTGGGACATTAGAAATGCAGCACTGAATAGAATATATCATATTATGCTGTAAAAAGGAATTTTAAATGTCAGTATACTCAGTCAGGTGAAAGTAATACTATTCTAGGAAGTAATTAGAAGGGTTTACAGCTATTAGTTGTCTCAGGTCAAGATGATTAGAGGAAGAATCCTCTTTATTTAAATAAGTATAAGGCATTATTATTATCTGCATTGGCAGAGTGTAAGACTTTGCTGTCACTTGACAAAAGCTTTTTAAAAAACTACTCTCTTATGTTAAATTATTTTTTTATATTAGGAAAAAAATCTTTGCTTGTATAGAAATTACATAGTCATATATAAGGCTGGAAGCACAATAAAAATCAAGAAACTGGCAATACAGGAAGCCTTTTTTCTCCTTAAGACACTGCTGAAGCTCCCCACCTTATATCACTCTAACCTCATATAACTAATACAAAATGATTTGTGCAGGTTCTTTTTTAGCTCAAAGAGATGTCATTAAGACACAGTTCCAGTGAAAATTGTAATTCGTGGCTGAGTTAGTTTCAGCAGTTGAAGTCTTGAAGGAGATAAGAGTTTACTTTGACAAGTTTACCCTTGTAAAAATTACAATTTACATTGCCTTGTTTCATATTATTTGAATCCTGTTGACATCACTCAGTTTAGGCTGGAAGGCAAGCAGAGTTGTCATAAGATCCAATCACTCTTCAGGTTAAACTTTATTCAATTTTAAGTTAATTTAGTGAGATATGTGATTTAGTGTTAATTTAGTGAGAGCCAGGAAGAAGATCTGAGAGTAGCTGTATCTTATAATTATTATTATTATTATTTTGCTAAACAAGTTGCTTGTGAGCTTAGGAAAGACTGATGCAGCAACCTGTTGGAGGAAAGTGAAAGATTTTTTAGGTTGTCAGAATTTCATATTTTGAGATGACTATTTTTCCATAATTGTGCACAGGCATCTATAGTACTGATATTAAAGGAATTATATTTATTTTTGTATTTATTTTTAAATAAACTTCCCTGAATCCAATCAGGAGCCCAGAGAGTACCTCATTGCATGAAGCAAAAGAAAGGAGGAAAAATTTACCGCAGAGTAATATTTCATGTACATACTGATGACCATCACTTGAGGAAAATAGACAGTCCAAGAATATATCTACTGTTAATTTTTTCTTTATAACTTTTTTTTTTAATTATTATTTGATCTTACAGATCCTGAAACAAAACAATCAAACAAAAAAAGCATCACCATCAACAAAACCTGGCAATTCTCAGATTCTTGAAAACTCCTTTCACTTATGTAAAAAACATGAAATGCGTATTAAAAAAACATTGGATACCAAAGAAACTTGTTTTGGTAGCCCATTTGAACTCTAAAGTGTTCCCAAGAGTTCTAGGACAGAATCACAGAATAGAATATCCTGAGTTGGAAAGGACATACAAAGATAATTGATTCTAGCTCCTGACTCCACACAGGACTACCCAAAAAATCAAGCTATGTTTCTGAGAACATTGTCCAAATGCTTCTTTAACTGTGGCAGACTTAATGCTTTGTTAACTTCCCTTGGGAACCAGTTCCAGTGCCTGATCACATAGGTTGTATGATGGTAGCTGTAAAGAATTACAATCTTTGAAAAAAAAGGTTGAAGTTTTTACCTAACTCACTCCTACATTTCTATAAAGGACATTCCTTCCTTCTATATTAAAGTTTACCTATGTCTTGCATTGCCAGTGATTATGCATGGTAGTTAATACAGAGCATTTCTCTTTCAGATGACTGATTCTCACTTCATCTTTGGCTGTCAGTAAAGGTGCTTTCAGAGATTTTATTCAACTTTTTTAAGTCAGTTACAAGGTGAGTTTCATCACAATTAAATTTGAGGAATACAGTAAATAGATTTTTGAATGTTAGAAAAAAACAGGTATACTGTGCATATATGAATGATCAGCTGACAAGTTTGGCACTCAAAAATATAGCTGAATTTAGATTTCAGTTTTTTGGAGGAGGGCACAAAATGATAATTGTAGAAACTGAATTTTATAGGTGTAAGGAATAGTATACGTTTTGAAAAGAAATTTCAAATATATACATACATATATATTAATTTCCACAAGGGATTCTAGTTTAATGATTTCAAAATTACTTTTTAGTATTGCAAATTAATTTTTCTTTAAATATAATTTGAATTTCACACACAAAAATATCATTAATTAATATTAGTCTGAAACTGAATATTTGGAAAATAAAAACAACATTTCCTATAATTTTTTTCATTTTTTTAAACTGAGTTGAAGAAAAAAGTATAGAGAAATTATTTTTAATATATTCATGTCTTTAAAATACTTTTGCTCTTCAAGGTGGTAATTTTCTTTCAAATTTAAAACATGACTCATTTATCACGGAGTGGAAAAAAGACAAAAATACTTCTTATCTGATTTTCTTAAGATGTTGAAAAATACAAAATGTGTATTACTGGAAAATATGTCCTAGTTGATAAATACTGGATATATTTCCTGGCAATTATTTTCTCAGAGATTTGTGCAGGCCTCAAAGAACAGCTGTGATTCCTTCACACATACTAATTATTGTATTAGCCTTTAAATTTCATCTGTCTATTGCTGCATTTAAATCAAATGTTCCTTGATATATATGACTGGCAAAGTTCTGAGCTGATATAATTAGTACTGCTGAGTAAAGACTAAACCCACCTAAATGGCAAATCTTCAGGGCCATCAATTCTGACATTGCCAGGCGACTATTAGTTTTCAGACAACAATAGTTTATTGAAAAGTTTGCTCTTATTTATGTCTGATTACCAGCAGAAGCAGATTTTTCCATCTGCCTATCAGCAGAGGGAGAATGGAGGATTTTTCTTTTCCTTAACCAAAAAAGAAGGGCAGGGAGGACACAACATATGGTTCTTCACATGCAGAGAAAGTACTGTAACGATCTAAATTAACTGCCTAACAGGAAATAGACCAGAAGAGAATTCACTGGAAGAAGAGAAATATGAATGAGAGAGGAATTAATCTTAAAAAAAAAAAAAAAAAAAGGCAAAACTTAAATATTACTTTGCTGAAGACTGTAAAGAATTATTTTCCCTCCATCTATCTCAACTAATGGTAAAACAAGGAAAAACTGTCAAAGCAGAGGAAAGAAAATCGAGCCTTTTTGAATTTCACTGTTAGTTTGGGTTTTATGAAGCATGAAAGTAAGTCCAAACCTTGATTTGTCTGGAAAACCCAAGAAATCTGACTGTACCCAAACCTTGCCCTCTAGTATTTCTTTTTACTCCTGTTCAGAAGTAATGCCCCTCTACAGAATAATCTTAAAAATAAGGATTTGCTCAGATAGCCTTCTCCAAAGAATGTTTTGGTACTGTACGAAGTAATTTAATTGTCAGCACTACCCATTACTTCTTTTCAAAGATCATGAACTGGAAAATTCCATATGACTTCAAAAATGAATAGGGATTTTTATATTGCAGGTATATATAGAATAATTTTGAAGGCATTTTCACTTGAAAAAAATGTTAGTTTAGCTCTTGAATCATTACCTTTCAGGTTTTTGTTTTTTTTTTTTTTTTTTCCCATTGAATCTTTTGCCATAATGCTTGCACAGCCTGATTCATCTGGCTACCTCTCTCATGCCAATTCTGTCTTGTCCTCTTGATGGTCAATTCTTTTCTGGCTCTTTTTCTTCATGATAAAAGCATGCACTTCCCTCTTCCCCCTCAAAAAGTCCTCCAGATACCACTTCACATTTGTAATTTCTATCTTCCTTTGCTCTTCCAACAGTATTGTCAGTAGATACACAATATTTTGCAGAAACAGTTTTCACTCATTCCTCTCTATTTCATAAATAGTTCTTATGTAACATGAGTATTCTTATTTTTTTTTGCAGACAATATCATCATCTTGATTGTTGCTTGCTTCCATCTGGGTATTGCCATTAATTCAGATATTCACTGTGCATAATTTTTTCATTTTTTTCTTTGTAACGTTTCTAGGACAGTTTCTTGATTGTTGTCTACAAAGCTAAACTCCTGTCTTGGCTGCTACAGTGTCATGCTGTCTGTTATTGATAACCACAAAAAAAAAAAAAAGCTGCTTTTTTTTTTTTTTTTTTCCTGGGATGTATAGAGAATTCTGACAAAAATATTAGTTCTATTTTGTTATCATGATCATTAATGTTTCCTTGAATTTGCATACCTCCTTTGGCTTAGCTTTCTATATCCTGTCTAATGCAAAGCAGGCTTGGCATTTAAGCCATCAATAAAAATTTCTCATTCTATTTATCTTTCTTCATTCACTACTAAAACTTTACCCAAGATCTAACATTAGCCCACATTGTTACTGTGCTAAACATTCAGATAAACAGCTTCAGGATTCTTTATTATGCTTGTCCTCTAACTTAGCATGACTATGAATCAAGCAACTGAATTGTTGTCAAAACTTTTTTTCTTTCATTTGTCAAAAAAAAAAAAAAATACTACAGGAGATTTGGCAGTATTTAGACAGCTAATGTTTCAAAATCATTGCCTTACAGAGCAACATATCCAATCTTTTTGTCTTATTCATCTTCTATTTCTTGTTCTATAAATGGATTGTAAGTTGTTTGTTACACAAATGTTCAATTATATTAGACCTTTGCAACACTGCCTCTTTAATATTGGTTTAGAACAGTGACATTAGAGTAACATAATGATAAACAGTCAGCAGTAATAAAAGATATTTTTGTGAATAAAAGATACATAGCATTATGCTTTCCCTTATGTTCCGTAGACCTTTTTGGTAGCCAGATTTTCAGGCAATTTTGGTACCTGATCCCTTAGGCCAATGGGAATTAAAAATCCCAGGGATGCCAAATCCTACAGTAAGAACATTAGAACAGTAAATCATCTGGTTTGGAATGCTTTCTCTAACTGCAGAGTTGATGGGATTTTGTTCTACATGGAGAAGATGAAAGGTCCCAAAATTTATGCTTTAACTGATTCATGATTGTGATAAAATCTTTACTCCTGTCTGTTGTCTTGATACAAAGTAAAAAATGTTCTCTTCCCATTTTTCTCACCTGTTTTTGTTGTGTTGTTTTTAAACATATTTATTTAGGCTATTTTCAGGAAGACAACAACATATTTTTTGAAAAACATTAAAGATATTATTTTCTTTGGTGGAATATAATTTCTGCCTTTATTAATAAAACTTCCCTTGAAATACCTTCTGAACTCTGCTGTCATACATCTTCTGGACTACTTTGCACAAATTGCATCACTCTGCTGAAGTATGCATTGCTTTTCATCAGTAGGAAATTTTACTTCAAGTCTCCACAGTCCAGTTTGATATTGATTCACAGTTCTAATTTTAAAGAATTGTAGAATGGTAAAGATTGGAAGGGACTTCTGGAGGTCATCTGGTTCAACCTTCCCTGTTTAAGTGGGAACACCAAAAGCAGGTTGCTGAGGACCATATACAGATGGGTTTTTAAGATCTTCAAAGAGGAAGAGTTTATTTATTTATTTATTTATTTATTCTGTAAAAGACAGATTCATTCTGTTTTTCAAAAAGTTAGAGATTTTGACTATATTCATTGAAAACATGGATGATATGTTTTGCTCTTTCTTTAGCCTTTTACTTATTTTTTTCTGCTACTTTGGCTTTATAATAGTTATTGTTTTATTCAGTCATTAAATATTGAAATGTAAGTTGGAAAAAATTCATCTTTCTGTGGAACGCCTCTGGACTACAGTGTTACATAGATAGAATGGTTCAGTGGACTGCCAGAAATTGTGCAAATTACGTCAATGAACATTCAAGTAGATCAAAATTCAAACAGAGAAGAAGGTAGCCTGAAGATATACATTATTTATCTGGATATTTACTTTACACGGGAATAAATTATTGCACATTTAGATCATTTGGGTAGTCCATTGGCAAGGAAGGCACATGAAATTGCCATATAACTACTGTTCTTACTACTGAAGATAAGGTCAAGGTGTCTTATAAAATTTGTTTTATCTGAGAATGCATTAGAGGGATGTGTCACCTTCTGAGTAGTCAATAGCTTTCAAAAATATTGAAAAAATGTCCTAATTGTTCCATTAGATTTTTTAAAGCTTATTTTGAAGACTCAGTAACTAGACCTAACATTAAATGTAATTCATGTCATTGTAGTAAAAAATTTAAAGCTTCAGAGAAAATTCAAACGTAAATGAAATGCAAGATCAAGACTTAGATGTGAGAAAATCTTCTTATCTGCCTTCAGCCCTGGATGACATCAAGATCCCATGTGAATAGATATCATAAGGCTAATTTCTTTGCCAGTGGAGAGCTTAAAAGAGCTATTATTATTTTCATGACATTTCAAACCTCTGAAGTTAAGAACACCTAAATGCACACGTTCTCAGGAGACACCTTTTCCAAGCGAGAAAATAAATATTTTTAATTTCCAATTCAGATGATCATAAAACTATAAACCATCTCTGGCTTCCAGCTTAATCTTATTAAAGGTTAATTGCATTCTCCATAGTAGAAAGAAGTTTATAATCAAGACCTGGACATATCAATCCATTTTCTATGTAGTTGAAGCACTTGATGGAGAGGTGAACAAAGTGTGAGCAACGTTTTCCACAGGACAGAGACGGAGGCATAGCTCTTATCTGCATAAATTATGTTACTTGGAAAATCAAAAGCACTATATTTCTGACTATGTAAATGACAGAAACTAATACAGACATTCATTACAAGGCAGAAAAAAATATATATATATTACCTCTGGGTAAAATAGAGAAAAAAAAAGAAAAAAAAAAAAAAAAAGAGACTATATCTAAGAAAATGAAGTAACATTTGAAAGTAACACCAGAATAAGCTAAGCCAACAGCATCCTGAATATATTTGTCCGCGGAATAATAATATTTTCTATTTTATGTATGCCTAATATTTTACTGAAACAAAACATGCACAGTCTCAGAACGTGGTGAGTTGACTCCAGCCAGCAACTGAGATCCTATTAGCCACTCGTTAGCTCCCTACTCTCTTAGGGATAGGTGAGAGAATTGCATGAGAAAAAGTAAGGAAAACTCATTGGCCAATATAAAGACAGTTTAAAGTGTGAAGGGAAAAACAAACAAACAAGTTAAACAAAGGCAATCATGTACCACTTCTCACCAGCAGATCTAGAACTTCTCAGTCTTTGAGCAATAACTGCTTTGGAAAACTCAGCATGATGCTTAACACGATGTTAAAAAGTATGGAATATCCTTTTGGTAATCTTGGGTCAGCTGTCTGCTGTGTTCCCTCCCAAAATTTTGTCCTCTCTCAACCTATTTTTTAAGGAAAAAGAGTGAGAAATAGAAAAGACCTTGCTAGTGAGCAAGTGCTGTTCAGCAACAGCTAAAACTGCAATGTGTTGTCACACAGTTTTGGGTATAGATTTAAAACACAGCAACACCTTGTGCTAGAAAGAAAATTAACGGCATCCCAACAACATCCAGTACAAAGAGATTACATTATTTATAAATAAATAGATAGATAGATAGATAAATACTGAATAGATTAGTTACTTTGTTTTATTTTTTGCTTATAAAATATTGATTTTTTTGAACATCAAGGCAGGACCAAAGAAACTGTAGGAAACAAGTATAGGGCTTTATCAGATTTCGGAAGGAAAGTAATCTGAGATGTGTGAATTTCTTTGAGTAGAGAGGTTTAACACAGCTGACACAACAGAGATTCAAAAAGGGAGTTTTAGAACACAATTCTGCAATTTACCAAATGTTTTACAAGTATTCGTAATCAATTATAGTTAAAGATTCTGCTCATCCTAGCAGTAGGAATAAGATTCAGTAAGGGCCTGCAACTCAGGCAGTAAAGACAATTAACTTCAAGACATAAATTCCAATGTTCATAAAACTACACATTTCAAGGTTGGGGAGAATATTATCACAGTGATTAAAACTCATAGGCAATCATGATGCTATGTCCTGAAAAAGTTGCAAGTGGCAGATGAGTCTTGCTAATACTGCAGGAAAAAAAAAAAAAAAAAAAAAAAAAAAAAAAAAAAAAAAAAAAAAAAAACTTAATAAACAAGCTTGGAGGTCACAGCAGAATATGTTGCTATCAATATATCATCATATAAAAAATGTAACTTGACTCACATCTTATAAATTAATCTCCTCAAAGCATAAAGCACAAAGGAAAATTTGGTCGTCATGTCTTCCCACAGAGCAACATAGCCTTCCAGTAATACAGTCATGCAGGCATTCTTCAGAATTAAGCGTGAGTTCACAGACGAGATTAATCTCTCAGTTAAATATTATTAGTGTACTCATTTAGTACTCATTTTACTCCTGTAAAACTAGTGCAGATCCGTTCTAAACTATGATGGACCCATCCTCCCCTAATTGTTTAACAAATACAGTTTTGTTTTCTGCTGGAAAGCTGTCAATGGCTTCTTGGATAATTGTCTTCCTTCCATCACTGTCTTCTTTCAGAAACATAAGACTCTTTAGAGAATTGGAGGAGATGTATCTTAAGTAGAAACACTGTTACACCTTTTAACAGACATCTCCGTTCTCCCTAGCACCTATGTCTCCCATTTGTTTTCTAGGCTTTGGGCTCTTAGTGACATCAGGAAAACTGTATTTCCTGGAGATGAATGCACCATGGCTAGAGGAAAGGGAGGAAATAGAATAATGCAGAGAAAAAGTGATAAACATTGTAGTTAAGAGCCTGACAAGATAAAAGTAAATGCTGTGACTGGAGGTACATGAGAAATTGAAGGAACTGAAACTATCCATGATGGTTTTAAACACCAGGACAGTGGCTGAAACAGGGAATTGGGAAGGAAAATACATAGGGACCATGACAAGTTACATAAGTGAAAAGATCAATGTGAGCCAGTAGAAACAAATGGAGCCTGTGATATAAATGGGACCTGGCACTGTAGCAGGAGAATGAAAATGATACTGTTGAGTAGAGCAAACTAAAGCCAGAAAAAGCCTAAACCAGGAATGTTCAACCTGCAACTCACAGGCCACCCACAGTCTGGGACAGCTAGTAATGTGGCTTTTAACATTGTTATGTGATTTTTACTGATATTTTTTTGTGAGTAGATTGCATGAAGCTCGAGCACAGACTGTGTAGGTGGAGTACTGTGGAGTGGAGGTCTCAGTGCAGCACTAACTCCATTTCCTGCACCTTCCACACAAAATCAGTCAAAGTGAAACCAGCTTATATTACACTTTACATGTTCTTGTGCCACTGGGCAAGTAAAACACAGTGATTACCCATACTAATATTTCAACCTACCTACCCATTTTTGTGTGCCTGTGAGGACATCTACTTCTTATTAAGCAGACATGCAAGTTTTATTATTTAATCATTAAACTCAGGGTCAAGTTATATAGAAGACAACGTAATTGCCACTGGCAGCTCATATCTGATGAAATATTGCATCATACATCAAGAAAAAGCATGTGCAAAAGCTTTAAAAATGGATAATGTCATGCAAATCATCATCCAATCTGTGAATTTCATGATGTCCAAGGGATTGAATCATCACCAATCCAGGAGCTCCTTAAAATTTTATGATTTGCAAAATGAATTCAAGGCCTTTGTCAAATCAAAAGGAAAATTTGTATCAAAACTTGAAGATGAAAAGTGACTCAAGGATTTAGCATTTTTGGTGGATTTGACTGCTCATCTAAATGAGTTAAACATGTGTCTTTGAGGTGAAAATCAACATATTTACTCTGAATTTCAAATCATATTAGCATTCCAAATAATGGCAAGCTGAAGATATGGCAGATAGTTTTATGCATTTTGATACACTGTCTAAACACAGTCCCCTGAATAGTGAAAAATATGCAGCCGTCCTTTCTGCTTTAATAAAGAAATTTGAGAATACTTTTCAAGATTGCAAGAAAAAATAATCAAATTTTAGTATATTTGTGATTCCATTTTCAGCCAACATAAATGTATTACCTATGAATTTTCAAATGGAATATATAGAGTTTCAATCAGACATGCATCTCAAGTAAAAATGCTCTTTATTAGATTTTCATAGGACCTATTTTACCAGGGAAAAATATCCCTTAATTCACAATCATTTCTTACTCATGTCATTGCTCTTTGGCAGTGTGCATATTTGTGAACAAATATTTTTATGAATGAAGTACAAGAAGAGTAAAATTAGATTCAAAATCTTTGGTGAGCACTTTGAGAACCAGCTAAGAATTGCAACCACTGCCATCGGACCCAGCTGATGTATTATTTTCACAAAAAAACAGGGTTAAATATCCCACTAGTTTTATGTTTTTATTGCCTTTTTAAAATATTTAAATAAATATGTATATATATGTATAGAAAGCTTTGCTACTTATATGCATTAACTATATTAGACATTTTATATACAGCCCAAGGCAATTCCTCTTCACTCAGTGTGGCCCAGGAAAACCCAAAGGTTGGACACCCATGGCCTAGAAAGTTAGCCTGATACTCCATGCAAATTTCCCTTTTCCTTGTGTTCACTGACAATCATATTTTAAGTATGCAATATGTATGATGAACGAGGTTAAAGACAAAAATAAGAAAAAACTAAGTCAGAACCACCTCTCTTCATTTTTAACCATGCAGTAGAGATTATGTATCATGCATTTGTTCTATCTGCCCTGGGTATAAGCATCTCAGATTGGGTGCTTTGAATAATTTTGCATTTTTCCTTAATCTTTCAGTTTTCTGTTTGTAAAGCGAGTAATATGATAGAAGTCACAAGAAACACAAAATTCATGTGTGTTAAGAGACCACTGACTTAACTGTTATCATGAACATCAGAGAGGTACATGGAGATTTCTTCCAGTGTGATTTCATTAGAAAGAAGATCTAAGGCCACTTGCTGATATATGTGAATCAGTATCAAATAGCTACATTTTCAACAACCACTAGCTATCTGAACGACATAGGAAAGCTACCATTAGGGGAAAAATGTCCATGATCCAGTCTTAAAAATTGTATCATACAATATGGAAGAAAAAGTGGATAAATAAGGTTTTGCTATTTAAAATCACTAATCTCTGAGTTCTTGAAACAGATAAATTCTAGAACAGTGAGTAACTGCTACAACATTCTGTTACATATTAAGAAAGAATCTTGCAGTCTCTGTGATGAGATCTTTGCTCCTCAATACCGAGGATAATGAACTATTGTGCAAGCTTACTTTGAAGCATTGCTTTGAAAGAGATTAAGGGATATTGTTTAAATAAGATAGAAATTCCCATTAGATCATTTCAAAATTCCTTAGGCTTCCAATAGCCCTAAATGTTCTGTTGAAGTCAAGGTAATTGGCATGAATGAAAGCTGAAGGGCATCGTCTTTCCCAAATATTCTTGTATCTCAGTTGCAACTTTGTGATATGAGTGAGCAGAGAATTAGATGGCTAAATAGCTAGATGGATGGTTAGGCTCGGAGAATAGCTCTTAACAGTACATGTCAACCTGTGGCAAGAGTCTGTCTGGCAAATGTCATAGTGTCTCTATCAACGACCTGAAGAAGACTTGGGAAGGCATTCTACAGAGTTTGAAGAAGGCACCAAATTGGGCAAGAAAACACTGAAAACTCTCAAGAGCAGTGCAGAGGGATCTAGACAGGCTACAGAAAAAAAAAAAAAAAAAAAAAAAAAGGAAAAAAAGTCCACCAGGAATCTCATGCACTTCTGCATGGACAAAGATGAATGCTGCCCCTGGGCAGGGAGCACTAGTGTAAGGACACACAGACTGGAGCCTGCCTGGATGGGAGTAGATCAGTGGAAAAGAACTTGAAGCCCTGGGCAGACACAGGCTGGGCATGAGCCAGCAGTGTATCCTGACTGCAGGGACAGCCAACAGTGTCCTGGGAACTGTATTAATTGGGGGCACAGACAAGACACTGGAGAGTGAGGTCAACCCTTTCTGCTGGTACTCATAGGATCCAGTCCAGATACTGTATCTAGTCTAAGCATTGAAGAAAATATAATAGAAACGTGATATAAAAATTCTACAGTTGATATTTCTTCACTAAGTTGGGTTTTATTAATATTATTATTGAATTTATAATGCCTGAGACCTTTAGCATTCAGTGAATAGAGATGATTGTAAATTATCTGCTAGATAAACGTTTGGTTCAAACAATGCAGGAATATTAAACCATTAATTTTCTATTTGAACGATTTTGTATTTGATCACTTTTTTTTTCCTAACCTTTAAAGAGGCTTTTGAAAGATTTCTGTCATATTAGCAAAAGAAGATGTTTTCCTTAGCACTGAAAAAATGTGCATACCATCAATGAAGAGAGCTCTAAGATCCTTTCATTCACCACAAAATAGTAAACTACGAATAAAAATGCTATTTGTAGTGAACTAGGAGCATGAGAATTTGACCAACTTTAGCTGCACATGTAGTGTCTATGCATCATCTCAGTAAAACACAAAAAAATGTGTTCGGATGTAAGCAGAGGTCTTTGTTATAAACAGCAATAGCAGCTTCTCTGATGAAACACACATCATTCACTTCCACAAGCCAAATTTAGAGGGTGTGAAATGTGGGTACCTCTATAACATGTTTCTATGTTCTGCAGCTCGCTTTCTATGAATATTTTATGAAAACGCACAATAAAACTGTTATTTATTTCCTCCTTTCTGACTTCTAAGCAACACCCAAAACTGTGTAATACTTTCTGTCACTAAAAAACAAGGAGGCTTCTGAACGCTTGTGTGGAAAGGCAATCTCCTAAATTTACATTCCTCCAGGGTCTGTCAGGGAAGTTCTAGGATAATTTGATGCATAAGACATATTGGTTATTTTTATCTCCTGCTAATTTCATTCTACTTCTTTTTCCATTGTAAGATCAGTCTAGATGTCTTGATCAGGATTGGTTACCTGTTGCTCTCAGGTAGCAATGTGCATCCCTTCTCTCCCACATCTCTATCCTCAGCATTTAATTCTCTCAAAGAACAACCAGAAGCAATGTATTTTTCTTTGTTTTCTGCATTTACTGTACAAAGAATGGGAACATTTTTCACCATTTCCCCCATTATTATTTCACTTGAGCTTTAACAAATAATGAACTGGGAAGCATTCATTTCTTCTTACCTGATACAGAGATGTCTTCATGCAGGACATGCATGTATTAACTGAACCAGATGATAATTTTTCAGTTAAACAGCATTTCATTTTTTAGAAATGTCATTTGTGGAAATCTTGTCTTTCTACAGAACAGAAACATTTGAATTTAGAATGACAGACCAGAATATTCTCTTGATTACTTCAAGACTCTAGGGAGTTGCCTGGGGTATTTCATAACTCAGAATTATTTTTTTATTATGTCTGTAAATTCATAGTTCACTTATGTAGCTCATTACATCACCTTGCAGAGTTGCTGCAGTTGACTTTGTTATCTGGGTAGTACTGCTTTGAATCTTATGTTTAAGTGATATTTGTGTTAATTGAGTTCAGAATTTGGATAATTTTCAGTAAGGCAGTAAATTTGATATGCTTACTTTTATGCCAGATTTACTGAAAATAGTACTGAGGTGGATTTTTAAGAATTATATATACCTTTTTCTTTTCAAATATCTGGTTTCTTTTTATAATTATACATGCTTCTACTGGTATTAATTAGCTTCAGCACTGCACAAGACAGTTTCATTCATTGCTCCCCCAAAGAAAGCCTCTAGAAACATTAATATTTGTTTTAAAAATTTTTAGATGATGAATTACTAGGTGCTTCCTTAAGTCCATGTAAGAAAATTTTTTGTCTTATCACTCATTTAATATTTCAATTTAAGCAAGTGGCAAACCACAATTGTTTCATTTCCTAGTAAACGTGATTTTACTTGCATATTGTTTTGGTATTTGTTTTGTTCAAATACATTTTGTAGTCCCAAGGGAATTCATTTATCCTATGCTATCAGTATCATCTTATTGTGAAGTGTTTTCAATAGTTTTGTTTTAAGCCAACAGGTATCTCAGCACCACATAGCTGTTCACTCATTCTCCCTCAGTGGGATGAGAAAGAGAATCAGAAAAACAGTAGAACCCATGGGTTGAGATGAACATGGTTTAAGATGTCTGGAAGGGAATGGAATAATCATGGTAATAGCAATAATAATAAAAGCATATGTAGAAGAAGTGATGCACAGTTCAATTTTTCACCTCCCACAGACTAATGCCCAGGCAGTCTCCAAGCAGCGTCTGCCTACCCCTCACCCCTGTGCCAGCTCTCCCAGTTTTACTGCTGAGCAGGATGTCATATGGTATGCAATATCCCTTTGGTCAATTCAGGCCACTTGTTCTGGTTCTGTCTCCTCCTAACTCCTTGTGCTGATAGGGCAATATGCGAAAATGATATGTCCTTTGCTTTGTGCAAGTGCTGCTCTCCAGCAGCTAAAACACTGATCATAGAATCATAGAATTGTTAAGGTTGGAAAAGACCTCCAAGATCATCCACCTACCATCAATATTTCCCCACTAAACCATGTACCTAAGTATAACATATAAACGTTCCTTGAGCACCTCTAGGGATGGTGACTCAGCTACCTTCCTGGGCAGCCCATTCCAGCACCTGACTATCCACTGAGAATTTTTTCCTTGTACCCAACCTGAACACCCCCTGGTGCAACTTGAGACCATTCCCGATAGTCCTATCGCTAGTTATGCAGAAGAAGACATCAACATCCACCACACCATAACTTCATTTCAGGTAGTTGTAGAGAGCAATAAAGTCTCTCCTGAGCATCCTCATTCCTGTTGTTGTGCTATCAACATTATTTTCATCCTAAAACCAAAACAAAGCACTCTATCAGCTACTATTAGAAAGAAAATTAACTCTATGCCAGCTGAAACCAGAAAATCAATTTACTTCAAATATTATCTCTGGAAGATTTTTGTTAACTCTAACAAATGTGATGATATTATTACTTTTTCTATGAGTTGGCTCAACAAGTTGGTTCTCTAGAGTGTTGAGTGACACCTGCAAATAAAGAGCCAAACTTTAGCCAGCCTGTGAGTGAGTCACTCAGCATGCAGTGAACTTGTAAGTTCTCTGATACCATTTCTTTTCTAGGCAGGAAGAAATGAAAATCAGTATCAGGGACTAGAATACTGTCACCAGTGTTAATCTGTTCAGAAATTTTTAGCTGAGATTTTGATTTAAATTACCATCATCTTTTTCAGTGGCTCAGTAGCACACATTTGTGATCCTGCATAAGTAACATGACCTCACAATTTCTCTATGACATAACTGTCTCGTAACGTAATATTTAGAAAATATGCTTCAAATATGCTAGATATTCTTTAAAAGGAGAAAAAATATACTTTCTGGAAATAATTTAGATTTCTTTATTTACAGTTTCTCCATGAATTAAGCTTAGGTTTTTATTTGTTTGGGTTTTAATTTTCTGTCTCTTAGTGCTGCCTAAGCAGTTTGGGATGTTTTTTGTTTGCTTGTTTTTGTTTTTGTTTTTTGCTTTGCAACTTAATCATTTGTTTTGCCTCAAGTTTCTTCTATGTGTCATAGTAGAACTCAAAGCAGTAAAGGCAACGTGAACAACTTTGGCTTCTCATAAAAACAAAAGTATTACTTTTGAATTTTTTCCCTACACCATCTTACTTGGTATAAATTATCTCCAGAAGTTAAGGTTTCTGTGGAAAGAAATGTTTTGTTGTTGTTGTTGTTGTTTTTGCTTGTTTTGATGAACAAACTGAGATCACCAAATAGAAGATATCCACACAATAACATAAATATTATATCTACATTATCTTAGGCTATGTACATCTTTCCATATAACTTATTGACAACATTTTACAATTTTTTTTTCTGAGCTTACTGTTTGGATTCAAGCAAAAGTTTTCATATAGAAATCTCTGCAATAAGTTATATTTGGTCCCTCTTATCATATCCAAATTATACCTTCTCTATATTCTATACCTAGTCATAGAAAAAGTGAGCATCCATCCTACCAAATTTTGAGCATCATCCACTTTCACTGCAATGAAGAGAGTGTCTCTCTCAATACTCAGTCTGACATGTAAGCTTTCAGAAATACAGCTGCTTCTGTTCTAACTCAACTGAAGTACAGAAACCCTCCAGTCAGCTCTTCTACAAAGTGCATCTACATTTGCTACATGGTCCCCATATGTCTACTCTCACCCAAATGATCTTGCCAGTTGTTCTTCAGTTTCAATAAAAAATAAAAATAAAAAAAAAAACATCGCATTTGCCCAAGCATTTATGTTCATGTACATATTTGACTATTTAAATATATGTATATATATTTCAGTGCAGTTTCAGTGCTGTTATTGACTTTATAAAATCTAATTTTTTTCCAGTACTGAGTTCTTATGACAGAGAAAAGCTCCTGGCCTTCTTTTGTTAAAACTATCTAAAACCTCACTGAATAATAGCTGTTACAAAACTCCTTTGATTTTACATTTTTCCTTTCACAGTCTGTGGCTGTACTCTATTTCACAGGGCAATGCTCTGCTGAAAGCTGTCACTCTAAGAAGCAATATGATAGTTGTCATTGATATCCAAAGAAGACTGAATAACATATACATATCTTACTTTTAATGTGTCCTTAACACATTGACTTTCCTGGCTGTAGGAGCTAGTAAAGAGAGAATCAACATAAGGTGAAGCATAGCTCCTGCTGGGTGACCAAACTGCATGAAATCTCATGTTTCACTAATGATGCTTCTCATATCAGCTGGTCAATGGATCATGAAAATGAATCAGAGGTACAACAGGGATTTTTTTTTTTTTTTTCAGTTGTGACATTCATAAACAATTGAGAGCTACTGGCTCCTATGCTTTCAATAGGTAGTAGTTTCACTGTATTGCTTTAGCTGTAAAAGAAATGGTATAATGATTATGCCATAGAGAAGGCACCAGTGATCTATTTAATCAACAGCTCTCTTACTTTGGGTAAGATATTTACCCTGTCTGTAGTTAGTAATATGGATGTGGCATTCTATATAATAATGTAGAAATAAAATTCTTCCAGTCATACCCCACTGTGAAGCTTTCACCTCTCCGCAAACTTAAGACAATGATTTATGGTATCTCTCTGGTTTTCTAGTTTAAAGAAAAGGAGAGGAAAGCATTAGAAAACCTGGGGTTTTAAAAGGAGAGTGCTTGCCACCTGTCAAAAATCAGAGTTGTCAGGTATTTAAAATTAATCACCTCAAGAGCAGTTCTCTCACTGATTACTTTTGAAACTTTTGATGTTGTGGTGAGTGGACCTTGGCTGGCTGCCAAGTGCCCACCAAACTGCACTCTCACTGCCCCTCCTCAGCAAGTCAGGGGAAGATAATCCAGTGAAAAATCTAATGGGTGGAGTTAAGGACAGGAAGATCAGTCATCAGTTACCATCCTGGGCAAAACGCACTCAACCCAAGGAAGACGAATTTAATTTATTACCAATTAATAAAAGAGTAGGATAGAGGGAAATATAAGCGAGCTAAAAGCACTTTCCCACCTCCCTGCATCTTCTCAGACTCAGCATTACTTCTGATTCCTCTACCTCCTTCTCACTCCATGAAGGTGCAGGTGGGTGGAGAATGGGGGCTGAAGCCAGTCCATAATCTCTACTGTTCCTACATAGTCACTCTCTATCCTTACTTCAGTGTGGGATCCCTACTATGGAATGCAATCCTTCTGAAACTGATCCCACATGGGCTTCCCACAGGCTGCAGCTCTCCAAGAACTGCCTCAGTATCACTCTATATGCCACAGGGCCCACCTTTCAGGGGTGAACTTCTCCATATGGCTCTCCATGGATGGCAGCTACCCCAGCTCTCCTACCCCACCATAGGTTGCTCCCCATAGGCTGCAGCTCCAGCCTGAGGTACCCCTTAGGAGATACCCATGGGCTGTGCTTCCTTCAGGCCTCATCCACTACTGCACTGCAGGCTCCTCTGTGGCTGAACATGGAGACCTGCTCCACACAGTGCCTGTGGGCTGCATGGGGACAATATGCTCCTTCATGGGCCTCTCCTGTGCAGCAGGGAGCTTCTGCTTCATGCCTGAAGCTCCTTTTCCCTTCTTTCTGCACTGATGTTGAAGTGCTCAGAATTGCTTCTTTCAACATTTTCTCAGTCCTCCCTCTCATGGCTATTGCACAGATATATTTTTTTACCCACTCTTAAATACATGCAACCAGCATCAGTAATTGTTCTTCACTGGATCAGCTCTGGGCAGCTGCAGGTTGCTTTTGAAGTCAGTTGGAGCTAGTTCTTATGTAACATGGGATGACTACTGGTATCTGTGAGCAGACACCACACCTGTAGCCCCTCCTCACCTATCCCTTGCTACCAAAACTTTACCATGCAAGTCAGTTACAGATGTACACATCAAAATCTGCTGCCAGATTGCTACATACAAAGAATGGACCTTCTGTAGCTGTTTAAGGAAGATTCACTTCCTCATCTGTGAGTACTAGGGCATGACTGCAGTCCAGAGGAGGGTATTATTGATAGCCCTTGGCAATACACCTTTCAAAAACTGTGAAAGAAGGGAAGGGAAATTCATTTTTTCCTACGTACTCTATATACTATTTGCTCATGTATAAGTATGTTTGACCATAGGTTAGAACTTAATTAAATCACAAAAAAGAAATATTTCTCCATCTCCTCTCCATTTATCATTGGAAGGCAGGTACTGCCAAGCAACAGACGACTTGTACCAGCTATGTTTGTCTTGACTATGAACAAAAGTTCTGGAAATCAGGAAAGAAAGTCTTAAAAAAAAAAAAAAAAAGACAAAATATTAAACCAAATATGGAACAATATAGGATTGTCACACAGACCTCAACCATTTATTTTCATTTTTTCCTTCTGCCCTTATCATGCCCTTGTCAATTCTCAGGTCAGATCTGGATAAGTTGCTTTCCAACATCGGTGTTCTCCCAACTGCCTAGAATTTCTGATCAGTTAAACTTCTCAGGACAAGAACAGTCTTAGAAACTTTACAGCTTTCTTTGATTGCATCATCTCCTTCTTCTTTTTTTTTTCTTCCTTTTTTTTTTTTCTTTAATTAGCCAAGATGTTCAGGTACATAATTTTGTTACTTCAGCTTTTTAAGTTCAGAAAAAATATTTTTCCATCTCTAATGGCCCAACCTAGGCTTTCAGAAAATAGAAAATTCTACTGAATTAAGGCTGTTAGGGTAACAGTGAACCTTCATGTATTTCAACAGTGTGCAGCACTGCTCAGGAAGGGGCTGCTAGTTGGATAGTACCTCCTTATGTTTGTGCTGGTCCATCAGCAGTGTGGTTACTTATCATTTAAACCTTATATTGCATTGCAGATCAGTAGCAAAGAAAGTCAGTTCTGACATTCAGAGGAACTGAGTCACTAAAAAAGAATTTCATTGTGCCTGGGCAGAGCTCATTTTTACTTTTTGGGAAAAGGAGAGAGGAATCAACTTAGATATGTTTCAAATATCAACCAATTGTTTTTGTCTTTTTTTTTTTCTTCTTCCTTTTGGTCATCATGTTTCAGTCCTGTTAATCCTCTAGGGCTCTGGCAAATAGAATTTCTGGAATAGGATTCAAAGTTTCAGATACTACAAAATTCTCTTGCCTGAAATCAGGAAAGGAATTATTCCTGCCACAGAAGGAAGAAAAAACAGTTTTTACAGAAATTTGCTTTGCTTAACTTCAGCTACGTATATATAAGGATGATAAGTACCACATAATCTGTGCTATTGTTCTTTACTTCCCTCCTCTGCATCCTTAAACCTACAATAAACATTCTAACCAGTCTTCTGGGGTTGTATGTTTATCAATCTACATTGTGTTTACATTAACACATATGTGACTTTTTTTTTTTTTTTCCCCTCCCTACTTGACTTGGTTTGGAATGTAAGAGAGATGTACAACCTGCTATTGTTTGATTTGTTGTTGTTGTTGTTTTTCCCTCTGTTCACTGTGAGAATCTGAATCTTAGCATTTATCTTTCATATTAAAATAACAGCTAATTGCTTTTCAGTCTACTGATCCAATACTTGAAAGGATATTCAGAATTATTTTCTGTCTTTCATCTGAAGTGTAAAATGCTATATAACTATAAGCTAAGTACGTTGTTTACACTTAATACCTGTCAGGATCTACCTTCCAATCAGAATTTGGTAACAAAAATAAAAGTATCAGTTAATATAATTTTCTGTTCTTATTGTGAATGAAGAAATTAAAACCCAATACACTCCCAAAAATCATATTGTCAAGGATCAGCATAAATTTTTCTGTCCTGCTTATAAGAAACAGAAAATCCACCTTTTAACTTGGAAATGATCACAGAGACTTACGAGGCTCTTCCCTCTGTTCTTAAGTTACTGCCCAAGAACACTAATGAAACAACTCAATTCTTTCAGTAGAGGTAATGTTTTCAAACACATCTATATGATTAAGAAATAAGATCAAATTTTAATTTCACTAGTAAATTAAAAGGATATTCTGCAAACATGTTTTAGGCACATAAGAGACTATAAAAGTCTCAGAGTCCCAAGGGGTTAAATCTTTTGAGTCCCTCTTAATATTCAACAACACATTTCAGTGATTTTAAAGATTTTTTTTTTTCCTTCTAGGATAATTTATACGTTTCTAAAACATAATTCTACAATGTGCACGATTTCAGAGAGTTTTTTCCCTTTTGTACATCTCTTTCCAACTGAAAAATCAAACATGATCTTGGTTTGTTTTAGTGAATGTTTCTTCCCATTTTATACATATATATGTTATAATGGAAAAATATTACTGATGTTTTGCAATTTAAACATCTGTGATGTTATTTTTGGAATGATGGGAGCATGTCCAACCTACTTCTGACTGTTCTGACAATTTGCTGTCAGTGTCTTGGAATTCTGTATGACCAAGGTTTAATTTGGCAATTAAGGCTATATTTAACCTATGTGAATCGATAGTTTTTGAGAAGCTGCATCTCTGTAAGGGGGGTCTGAATGTTTCACACCTTTTCAAAACAACTTGAGACATAAGCCAAAAAAATATTAACTAGCTTGCAATTAAACTTTGCAATGCTGGCAGTATTAAATTGGTGTCTGTATTTTTAAAATAGAATTATTTTCCTTAGAAAATATTTCAAAACTGATTTGGGTGAATAAGAAATATTATTTCCAAATACAGCACTCACAGAGTACAGTGTTCTAAAAACATCTCTGCCATTGTTACTTCTGGTTAGATATGTTATTGAGAATTTTGATTGTATCAGTATTTTGAGCTGTGACTCTTCTTTCACTGCTGTCTTTCAATGTGAAGAACACTTTACTGTTTCGGCCATTGTTTTTAAACAATTACATTAAAAAAAAAGTAGACTTAAAATATTGATACTTTTTTGTATCTCAGAAATTTAAATTATATGTCAAGAGTTGCTCTTGATCCTTTCTTGCAGCAAGTAGTCCTTCTGGAGTTGTTTTTAAGTAAAATGCTGTTTTAAAGTAAAATATTGTTTTAAAGTAAACTTCAATCTTGTAAAACTTATTTTTCCATTTCTTGTCAAAATTTCTTAACGTATAATTTTAAGCCAGCCTGCAATAATTTTAGTGAGTCTGATGACAGTTTAGCTACTGGGGCTGCAAGTATTACTGACATAGTTTGAGCTGGCACAAATTAGCCTACCTCCACTCATGTTCTGTGCAGCTAGGTCAGTTAAAAAATGGCTTAGGTTTCACAACAATCTTGGAAAAAACTAAAATAATGCATTAAAGCACTTTCTAGGATTGGAACAAACATATAAGAAAAAACTACTGGAAATATACAATTTTCAAATAGGTTATGTAGAAGACATGTTGAAATAACTACATTCATAAATAATGAAATGTCAACCACATACAAGGTGACAGCCTATTTGTGGATAGCACTTAATGAAGCTTTGTCATCTATATTTGATTATGTATTATAGTTCCATCCCCCTTAACACAAATTTACATTCCTAGACTGGAACTGTGAGTCTACAGATGAAGTTGTAATCCAAACTTTAGGAGGAGCTGAACTCACTGATCCTTGTGGGTCTCTTCCGACACATACTATTCTACAATTTTATGATTTACAAAGCAGCTGGAGAAATGCTATTACATTTCCTCCATTACATAATGAAGTAATTCTTTCAGAGATGGAAACAGTAATCCAGGGATAGTGCTATGACAACAAAATGTTGCTGGAAATAATTTTTAGTAATACTAAAAATAGTAATGATATTTATAGTAATTATAATATTAGGAAGGAGATATACAAATTAAGACAGCTCATTCTTTGTTTAAGACTGGCTTAGACAAGTTTATCTGAATGCTCACCTTCTGTGAATACATTAGAAAAAAAAAATGCCCTGTATTTGGCCAACAAAGATGGTCCATACAACATGATTTGCATTAAAGTGCTACAGTACAGAGGAAGATGAATGTAGTGTACAACATAGCACATGATATAATATGGTGAACTTGCTTGATTTTCTTTTCTTTACAAGTATCCCCAACTTCTTTTTATATTCTGATATACACTTAAGTAAATCAGGATAATTAGCATCACATATATGTTCTTTTACACCTGCACTATTAAGAAGTGTTAACTTTTTTATGTTCTACTATCACAGTCTTTATTCCTTTTTTGCTATTCACATTTCAGGTAAGATAGACACTAATAAAATGGTTGTATTGTTTATCTCTGTCACTGGGATAATAACAGCTTTAATAAAAATTACAGAAAGGATAAAAACTTGGACACTAATAATTACTCCAGTCACATTTAACTCACAACACAATATAATTCAATGCATCTTTATGCTATGTCCTTCATGTATTCACATCACAGTGAGAAATACACAGAGCTGTCAACAAGCATAAGCCAAGCTGAACGAATGGGTTTTTAATTTTGTCTGGAAAATATAGTCAATCCACTGCTCATGATCTCATGCAGAAGGACATTGCAAAGGCATGTGGTAGTTGAAAGTCTTTGAACCAATGGAATCAAACTGGCTGGGAGGAAGAGATCTGAAGATGAAGCAGTGCTATCACTATATAATGAGAATAGGCTATATTAATCTGCAATAAAGTGAATAGAAGTGGATATGACCAAAAATAGGACAAAATAAACCTCAGAGGACAAGTTAATGAAATGACTGAAATGCTGAAGATGAAGTTTTGGGGGATGTAGGATGAATAGCAGCTGGTTACCTCAATTATGAGTGAAAGCTGAATAAGGACAAGAGGATCAAAATGCTGAAGTCGTGAATAATGGAGCTTGTAACTTTGTGACAAATGATTATAGAAAATTACCAATGTGGGAAGAATAAAGAAAAAGATCTTTCTTCAGAATTTAATAACTTGGTACATTTCATGTATACCTATTACATTTTATTTATGCCGACTCTTGACATTGCTTAAGTAGAGCAGCATTTCTCTACGGTGATCAAATCTATGTTACATAGGACTTCCACAGTATGTAAGGTAATATAGAAATCCATCCATATTCTCTACTGTTGTTTTCATTTTATGTACTTTATCTTCTTACAGAATTGCTGAATTCTAGACCAGACAACAGGTTGGAGTGACATCTCTAAACACCTGGTTTATACAGTGCTTTTGTACAGGGGATGAAATTTCAGTCCCACTGAAATTAATGATAAATTGAACGCCGCATTCAGAGGGGTACAGATTTTATTCATAACATCCTCAACAGAATACATACACAAGCTTAAATTTAATTCTCTCATTAGCAATGGATGAACTACCGCAGACTGTGATTTGCTTCAGATAAGCATCCGAAAAATTTGGCTGGTTTTCCAACTATCTGTATTAATTGGCAAATGTGTAGGAAATCTCAGGAGAACTGACTCTCGTAGGAAATTTTCTAGCAATTACTGCATCTGTTTAAGTGAGAAGAGCTATCTGAATTTTGGCAGTTTCACTCCAGTATTTGTCAGAATCCAGAAGAATGGTTGCCAAACAAATATTTATTTTAACAGGAAAATATTGAGAATGCATCTTTAAGTACATTATTAATCTGTATCATTTAGATATTCAGGTGTTCACAATGATTTTTCATATCTCTGAATTGATTCTTAACCTCAAATCTCCTGGGAGAATTATTTGCTTAAAACTCATAAAATTGCATAAAACACATTTCTTTTTTCTTTTTTTTTTCTTTTTTTTTTCTAGGTGATTCAAAAATTATATACTAAATTCTAAGATGTAAGGATTGTTAAGTCTAAGAATTAAGATTCAACTTAAATTCATTAAGAATTAATTATTCAAACCCCCCCCCCCCCTCCCCCCAATAGTGAGTAACTTTTCCAAGAGATGCAGAATATCTATAGCCTAAAATTCATATTATCTTCTACAGACACTGGAGAATGCCTGTTTAGGACTTCACACGGAGAAAAAATACCCAAAACTGCCAATGTTAAAGCTGCCTTCAAAATCTGGATACATCTGAGCACCCCAAAACAATGAGTTTAAATTGAAAATCTCTTCATATATGTAAAGATGATTAAATAAGAGAATGAGCTGCCTTAAATGTTTTGGCATCTGTCAGCAGTGTCCTGAGTAGGTTGAAAGAACTTCTGTCAAAAATGACATAATACACTGTGATCTTGTTTCACAGATAAACTGGATCACTAGCAGCTCATTTTTCAGTTCTCTATAAACGAAATAAATCCTCATGTTATATGGAAGCTCCAGCCATAGGAAACCAGGTGTTATCATTCCACTTCAAGTAGAAGCCTCCCAGTATTTCCCAAAAATTATAATTTTCCCTCAAATTGACCCTTTGCATATGGTTAAGGAGAACCAATGTTAGCTTTTAATAGTGGACAGATTTCGATGTAGCGAACAAGTACTTGATTATAGTGACCTCCTTCCAAATTGTTATTTACACACTGATTAGTTTGTTGTCATATATCAGCTTCTGCTTATCACTATGAAGAATCATATCTACTGACTTAAATATCCAGCTAAAAATTTAACAACTGTCAATTAAAATGCATGAGCAAAAAAAGAAAAAATAAAGCTTCTGTGTCTTAAACCCATTGTATAAAAACTTAGAAGCTAGTCATCAAAATGTAACAGTGTTGCTATTACAAAGACAAATAATAGCGAGCTTTTCTTTATCTCAGACTCCCTGGCATGAAGGTGATATTAAGTATACAAAAAAATCAAAGAAAAAAGACATCTTATTCTACTAGTTACAAACCAAATCTCAAAAATTGAAGAAGCAAGGAATTATATCCATCACATTTGTTCTTCTTTGTGTGACCCAGCTATACATAAATGATTAACTAGATTTAAGCATAATAGTGCTACAGGACTCAGGAGTAGTTACTAGAGTTACTAGGTAACCAGCATGTTACTGCCAGGAAATAGGTCTTTTTTTTTTTTTTTTTTTTTTTTTTTTTTTTTTTTATTAGTAAAAAAAAAATAAAGTTAAATTTTCACTGATAGGTCTCTGCTATAAGTGACAAGATAAGACTGCCATTGAGTAGAAATCCATTGCACAGGCTATGCAACACAGAGAAATCAACCATTTTCTTTAAACTTGTATTTCTCATGCAAACAGACAAGTTCTGGACTAATTTACATCAACATAAATTTGTAGTAATTCAGTTGACATCCCAAGAGATGCACTAAATTCTTACTGATACAACTAAAATGATAATCTGACCTAAGCTGTAAGACATCAGGTCATGCCAAAGGCTTAGAAAACCCACACTCATAGAAGAATAATATTACAGCCTGTCACCCAGCTTGATACACAAAAAAAGCCAGTCAAATTATGACACCATTGGCTCAGAAAATTCAGCCAATAGAAGCCAATGAGACCAGCAAAGTCAATGCAAATGAACATTTAGTGTCAGGCCCAAAACTCTTCAAAGTGTTTGATAATGCAAAAAGAGATGCAAGTAGAACCTTTATTCAGATTTCATAAAATATAGCCTAGCATTTTGAACAAAAATAGAATTTTTAGCTGAATTTGATATCTATAGAGTAGCATAATGATGAATCAAATAATAAACACTTAAATTTTCTGAGAATAGGAGCCTAAATGTGCACATTCCATATTCATTATCATCATTCATTATCATTGGTAGTGATTCATTTCTACCTAATTGTCTTAGTAAGAATGGGAATACTTTCTCTTAATATATTTGTATAGTATATACTTCAAAATAAATCATCCTTCTCATAATCAAAAGGCAAAAAAAAAAAAAAAAAAAATTACAACTTCTGAAAATAGCCTGTACTTAACTCTAACATTAGCAAGTACTACACTCAACTGTATTATCACAATAAATATTGTCTTGCAGAAGGAAAAGACACAAAAGTGCAGAAATATAGATCAGAGTAGGTAGAAAAGTGACATATCATTAACAAGCTTCAAGAGTTCATTGTGTTTGCAGTAACAAAAACAAAAACAAAACAAAAAAAAATTGAGTAAAAGTTTCCTTGAGGTCTGATCAAAGTACATAAAATTAAGAAGAGGAAAATCATCTGAATGTACAATATCTCAGGAAGAAACTACTACCAGCCATCAGCCACTATCCAAGAAGCAGTTGCAAGACGAGCTTTTCTGAGCAGTGGGCTGTAGCACGTCTTTTAATGTAAGTTTAGTTTTTGTGCTACGCTCAGAGGATGAGCTGGCTCCAGAAGGACCTTTAAGCAAAACAGAATGATTTGTAACCACGGAAAATAGTCAGTGAACAGAAGTGAAATCTCAGTTTTGTGACTGAGACCTACAAGACAAGTTATATGAAACAACTAATAGGAGGGAAAGACTGAATGTAGTGTGCCTTGGACGATCATACACAAGCTTGATTAGGTTACTTTGTGGTTTTGTGACACTCCCTGAAAGATCATCCATCAATGCAGATGAGCATATAACTGATTTGCTAGCAGCAGACAACTAGTTTTAGTTTTAGAATATAGATGTGTTGACCTTTTGTCAGATACTTATAGATCAGATAATTATTCCTCCTACAGCAGAGGAAAAATGCTTTCTCTAACAAAAATCTGATAGGGGTAACATCTGCATGTTTGGGATCAATCAGAGACCCAGGAGTATCTACAACTGGAAACAATGCACAAACAAACAAACAAATAAAAATGGCATTGAAGCTGATTTGGTTATACCTTCCCATAGAAAACATATTGTTCCAGCTTTGGCTAATATGTGAAGCAACTTTGCCATCACTTCTTGTCAAACATTACCACACTTCACACTCATATTTTCTTACAGTAGCAATAAATAAATAACTTTTTCAATATTAAGATCATTGTGTCAAGGCAACAAAAAATTAATAATGATGACTATACCACATTCAAGACTGAAGCAGTGCTCCTGTGTTTAGATCAATGCATAATATATCATCTTGCTTGAAAAAAATGAAATGTTTTGCTTAGAGTTGAATGAAAAATGTTATTGAACCTGAAACCTCTGTATTTATTTTTTCTCCTGAGGGAACTAAACCTTATTTTTGTCATTATTTCAATTCAGTCAGCAAAATAAAAGGAATGCAATTAGTCCAAGAAAAGTATTTTTGAAATAAACAGATTTCCGTTTATTTATTTATTTTTTAAAGTACTTAAGTACTAAAAGTGATAAGGCTCTGATTTCTATGCTCAGGCATTTAGTTGTTATCTGTTTGTAAAATATACCACTGTGTTTATAATTTTATTTCTGACAATAACTTTGTGATTAGGAACTCTGTTGACAGAAAATGTAAGCAAGAAGTCTGAGTATTGAAAGATTTAGATAGAGGGATAAATGTATCAAAGAGTCTTCAGAGTTCAGAGGCAATTAATCAGTCATAGATCTAAGCAGTGAGAATCTTTCTTTTTTTCCATTTTCTGAAAAGTAGGTTTGGTCACATACTTCAATAGGCATGGGGTGCTGCACAAATATTTGCTCATCTTTTCTGAGATCAATTTTTACAGTCAGTGTACAATTCTGAATTAATCTTTTAGTTGTCCTGTTGTGATCAGATGATAAGATTTCAAGGAAAATCTGCCTTTAGTGTCATTTTTCAATGTCCATGACATTGATCGATAACATCATGAGAACCAGCACACTGATGCTGATTTTAATGGTGCTCTCTTTTGTGTATGTCACTGATACTTTAGTCCGTTTATCTTGATCTTTTAATAATTGCTCCGTCATTCCATTTAGTAAAACTGGAATTAGGAACATGGGTTTTAGCAAGAGATGACTTTTAAATGAGTACTAACCTGTTTTCTAATCAGCCAAAAGTTATGCTGTGTGAGACCTCCAGCCTATCTGATTCATATCCTTGGATGTGGTCACATTCTTACATGCAACTCACACTTTAGGTTAAAACTTTATCAGATAACATTATTCTTGTTAAAACTACTTAATTGTTAAAGCCTTGTTGGGTGTTCCTGACTTAGCGATGAGGTACCAGCAGAACCAATCTTCTTTTTAGAGCAAGATCCCTCTCCTTTTTGTGGTGGTGTTAAAGAGACACACAGAAATTCTGACAGCTAACACTTCTGGATGAAGTCTCATAAGTGAACAACCACCTCTATCTGAGATATATATATTCCTATAAAAAGATAAAGTTTTCTAAAGAATTAATACTTTTCAAGCAATAGGAATAAGTTTAACACAAGTTTCTCCTACATCCCAGATGAGACCCACTTCTGACTGCTCTCCATTTGAACAGAAGAACAAGAGGCCTTTTTTGCCTCAGTCTTTAATAAGACTAGTTACTCCCCAGGCACACAGCCCCTTGTGCTAGTAGATAGGGATGGAGAACAGCATAGCCCTGAATAATAAGGTTTTGGACCTGCTCTGAAAGTTGAACACTCAGAAGTTGATGTGACCAGGTGGATTGCACACTAGAGTGCTGAGGGAGTTGGCAGATGTGTTTGCCAAGCCATTCTCCATCATCCTTCAACAGTTCTGGCTAACTGGGAATGTCCTGGTGGACTGGAGACTGGCAAATGTGAGTCCCATCTTCAAAATGGGCCAGAAAGATGATCCTGCTAGCTACAGGCCTATCAGTCTCACCTCAGTGCCAGGGAAAGTTATGGAATGGATAATCTTGGGAGCCATCATGGATCAATTAAAGCTCAACCAGGCGATCATGCCCTGTCAACATGTGTTCATGAATGGTAAATCCTGTTTGACAAACCTGATTTCATTCTATGACAAGGTGATCATTTTAATGGAAGAAGATAAGGCTGTTGATGTGGGCTACCTGGACTTCAGTAAAGCCTTTGACACTGTCCCCCACAGTATCCTTGTGGAGAAGCTGGCTGCCCACAGTTTGGATGGGCATATGCTCTGCTGAGTGAAACACTAGCTGGATGGCTGGGCCCAAAGAGTTGTGGACAATGGAGTTAAATCCAGTTGGTGGCCAGTCATGAGTGGTGTCTCCCAGGACTCGGTTTTGGGGCTGCTTCTATTTAACAACTCTATTAATGATCTTGACAAAGGGATTGAGTGCATCCTCAGTAAGTTTGCAGACTACCCCAACTTGGGAGAGAGTGTTGATGTGCCAGAGGGGACAAAGGCACTACAGAGGAACCTGGATAGACTGGATCAATGAGCCAAGGTAAACTGAATGAGCTTCAATAGGGCCAAGTGTCGGGTCCTGCATTTTGGTCATAACAACCCCAGGCAACTCTACTTGGGGTTGGGGAGGAGTAGCTGGAAAGCTGCCTGACTGAAAGGGATGTTGGTGTACTGATGGACAGTTGGCTGAATATGAGCCAGTAGTGTGCCCAGGTGGCCAAGAGGGCCAGTGGCATCCTGACTTGTATCAGGAATGGTGTGGTGAGCAGGACTGGAGAAGTAATCCTGCCTCTGTACTCGGCATTGATGAGGCTCCACCTCAGGTACTGTGTTCAGTTTTAGGCACTTCAGTACAGAAAGAACACTGAGGTACTGGAGCAGGTCCAAAGAAAGGCAACAAGGCTTCTGAAGGGCTTGGAGAATATGCCCTATGAGGTGCAACTAAAGGAACTGGGGCTGTTTAGTCTGGGGAAGAGGAGCTTGAGGGAAGACGTAATTGCTCTCTTCAGATACCTGAGAGGTGATTACAGCAAGAGCAGGGTTGGTCTATTCTCACTGGTGACATGTGGTCAAGCATGATTTCCCCTTGGTGAATCTATGCTAACTATTCCTGATCAACTTTTACTACATATGCTTAGAAGCGAAATACAGGATTAAATGTTCCATTACCTTCCCAGGGATGGAGAGCTGACTGGTCTGCAGTTTCCTGGATCTTCTATCTTGTCCTTTTTGTAGACTGGAGTGACATTGGACTTTTTCCATTCCTTGGGCACCTCTCCTGTTTTCCATGACCTTTCAAAGATGATGGAAAGTGGCCTAGCAATAACATCTACCAGGTCCCTCAGCACTCATAGGTTCATCCAATAAGGGCCCATGGATTTATGGGTGTCAAGTTTGTCTAAAGGACCTCTAACCTTATCCTCCTTCTAGGGGAAAGGATTTTTAAAAGTATAAATATTTTATTGAATTTTGGAAAACTTAATATTAAATGCTTGGTTTGATATTTATAATCCATTGTTTCTTATGAAATAATTTCATTTGCAGCATAGACTCCTTATTTGTGTAATATATATATGTATTTATGTGAATTGTACATGAAAGATATAGCAAGGTTAATGAAAACCATTAGAGCTAAGTACTCCATTGTCATGAATTAAAAATCAACAGAAATTAGAATTATATTTACTGATATGAATTGCAAATCCAGAAAACTATTTTGAGGAGGATTCCCTCCTTGAGGTTACTATCTCAACAAGTTGACTGTATTTTTCCTTTGAAACCACATGAGCAATGCCTGAAAGAACAAATCTCATAAAAATTTGTGTGCTGTGTTGTGGTCTAACATTGAAGGCTGGGTTATTCAGTGTTTAGCCTTTGCCTGTGCATAGTTCAGCAGGAAGACTAATCCAGATAACAAGCTTATTCTCACTCATCCTCTGTCTCTTCTGTCCTTGAGGAGTAAGCTGAAAAATTGATTAATTATTTTGGCAGTGATGGCACATGGCAGCTGGCATGGAATTCTCTGGTTTGTGTAGCTTGTAGTACTATGGACACATGTGAGGAGCTGGTTGCTACCACCACAGCTTTTCATTCAGCTTTCTTTGAATTGGACCTGTCCTCAAAAAAACTTCCACTAGATTGGCCAAAGAGAAATTGGATATCAGTTAAATTGGGTTTTTTTTTGATAAATTGTATGCTCACATGCAAGCTATGTAATAGTTTTAATTAGGTCTGTCTTACTTACCATGTGTACATACACCAGGAAGCATTTCTTATGTCAGGATGCACTTTACTGTGTGGGTGAGTGACAGACCACTGGTACAGGTTCCCTGGGGAGGTTGTGGAATCTCTTTCTGAGATCTACAAAAGCCACCTATATTTTGTCCTTTGCAGCTTGCTCCAGGTGTCTCTGCTTCAGCCAGGGTTGGACCATATAATCTCCAGTGTTTGTGAAGGACCTGGCAAATTTTTTTTCTACAGCACATTATCCTGCAAAAAAAAAGTAAATATTTTTGACAGATGATATTATTTTAAGTAATTAATTTAACAATAAAAAAGGCAGTTCAGAATATTTTGATAGAGATAATCGGACACACATACATCCCAGCATGCAAATGAAAGCTTAAAAGGATTTGCCATCTAATTGAGGTATTGCTTCCTTTCTGGAGGTTTCTATTTTGGCAGCATGATTTAGCTATGAGTCGCAGTAATGTAACACACAGTCTGCTGCTTGCTTCTCTGAGAAGCAATGAGAAAACTCTAAGGAGTTTCTTATTAATTCTGAATGCATTTGTTTAATAAGTTACCAGAATATTTTCTTTTTAGTGTGTTCTGGCATGCATAATTCAGACAGAAAGGCACAGTTAATAAAGAAATATCTTGTAAAATATTGGAAATTTTCAGATTACTGACCAACATTCTAGAGAAGATAAATTAGCAAGATACCTACTGTTCTTTATTTTCGATGTTAGTATCTTTATCTCATTTGTTCAAAATGTTGACGAAACAGTCTTGAGTAGCCATAGCAATTACCTAATACAATGTCATTGCACTTGGATAACAACAAAAGTGAAACAATCAAGAGGAAGTTATCAAATAACTAAAAATTATCAGAGCTCTTACAGGTTCCTTTCAGCATGCATACATAGTAACTGACATATTTTATAAGTGTTGCTAATAATTTTGCACTTTAAAAGTCTTGCTGGCCTTACTGTTTTGAGATGTATTTTGCTAAAATGACAGAGACCATACTGTAAATAAAAATCATTCAAGGAAAGAGTATTAAAGCTGAAATGGATCTATGTCCATGCCCGAAAAAAAATCTGGTCAAAATTTAAGTTAAATATCTCCATATTCACTTTGACCATCGATTGTGAAAACCAAGTAAGGTTATGAATTCATAAAGGTTAGCACTAAGCTTCCTTTTATTGGTTACCTGATTTTGGTACAAAGTCTTTGAGGAATACCAGATTCTTCTGTATCAAAATGGGGATAGTTAGAAACATAACAAAACCAACCAACCAACTAACCAAACAAACAAAGTTTTATATTTTAATTTATAAGTCAAATTTATATGAGCTTTTCAACTGCAACTAATTGAATTAAATAAATTCTAGGTTTTCCTGTGAAGGAATCTCTGTTTTTGATTATAAATATATTAACATTTTCAGAAAAGTCTTTTATGAAGAGTCACCATTGAAAAAACAAAACCTAATCTGGTTCATGAGCTTGAACTGGACTTCATTTACTCTCAACACACCTGTCAGGTCTTCGTTAATGAGAGCCCAAATACTCTTGACGTGTCTATGTTGCTGAATAGAAACAGCCTTGACTCTAATGCCAAGGTCACCAAGAAGTTGACATCCACCTTCCTCCATCAGGAACAGACTAGTTAATTCCATGGAAGTCTTTAGCTGTGGATCTCCAGTGGGCTCCATGTTGTAACTTTATAGCACTTAGACATAATTATCGCATTTATTTTTCCTTCCTTCTTTCCTTCCTTGCTGCCCACCTTCCTGCCTGCCTACCTGCCTGCCTGCGTAGAGAAATACTCAAGATCACAAATTACAGAAAGAGGTCATTAAATTTAGCTTTCAGGAGAGGTAAAAGGAGGTGTTTTTTATTTTATTATATATATATATATTCATGTTAATTTTTAAAACAATTTTGCTGTCTGAGTGTCTCGCTCCAATTTATAGGAGGGAGAGGAGGTTCTTTGATGTATGTATACCCGGCATGAGATTAAGAAACAACAGTTCAAATGTTGGTCCGACCAGTTTATTACAAATGTTAATAAGGGAGATGAAGGAAGGGGAGGACGGACACTATTATGGATTGGGGTAATGGGGAAGGGAAGGAGAGCTATAGTAAAGATAGGAAATAGAAGCAAAGGAGTCTTTATATATACAAATTGGGGTGATGAGAAAGGGAAGAAGGGCAGTAGAAAAGACAGGAAATAGGAGCAAGGAGTCTCTATAGGAAGCAAGGGGGAGATAGGGAGGTAGTCACCACCATGGGTCCAGTGTGGTTCATAGTTCAGTCATTGCTCTTCAGCAGAGATGGGCCGTTGGGTGTTGTTCCGTTGATGAGGACGGTGACCACCGCGACAACAACGATGGTGACGATGATGGCAGCACAAACTTATTAATAAGTCCAAAGTGATTGAGTCAGCCTTTTGGAATGATAGCTTCTGGCTTTTGGATCTCAGCAGGAATTCCTTTTGTTCCTATCTCCCTGCATTGCCAGAAGATAAGAGGGAGTATGGAGACACCAACTAGTATCTTGTCTTCACAAGATACGATGGTATCATCCCCCATTCTCCCATAGCAGACAGGAGTACTTTGGTCACAGGACAGATCTTCCACCAGTAAACAGTCCAGTAAACAGTCCAGTAAACAGTTCTGAGCACTCCCTTAACTCTCGGGCGGAAGGCAAACAGCTCCAAAGGAATGCTTTCAAATGTAAATTGTCCAGACAGTGATGCTGATTGCCACACGGCAGCACCCACCTCTCATCTCCTAGAGTCTTATCACAAGAAATACCTCAGGAAGCAGGTTTTGAGCCAGAAAACGAAGAAGGATTCATACACCGAGTCACCGGTAACTGTTAATTTACAACAATTTTATAGCATTGGTATTTATTATAGTAACTGTCCATTTATATGAATCATCTGGAATAGTTCTAAACTACAAGATTTTTGCTGGCTTTCCTGCAATATTTAATTTAATGTATTTATTCATTTAATATATTCATGTTCATATATTGATAAGACCTTGATCAAAACTTCTAAAAAAATTATTGTCCCTTAGTTAAAACAGAAATTGATTGCCAATACATTTCTTCATTACAATTCTGAAAGATAAAAAAAACAAATTAAAATGAGGTATTTGTGCTTACTATTTTTAACTGAAAAAGGAGACATTTTCATCTAGAATATACATCAGAGCACAAGATAAATGTAATCATCAGAAAGTGAAACAAATACAAAACCATTTTACAATGACTGCAACTCTGACTGACAAGAAGATGCAGAAATTTGAACTCTTTTTCCCGACATTTTAAGTCATTATTTCTTTTAAAAAGAACACTGATAATATTTAACTCAGCTAGGACCCCTTGTTAACATCATTCAGATCACCTAGGAAAATTACACAAGCACGTTTACTTTATGTAGGTAGCTCTGAAAGTAATGCCTCATTTCCTTGGAAACTAAGACAAAGGGCACAATAACACTCTTTGATAGAGCATATTCTCAACTACAAAACGTTGTTTTCCAGCTTAATCACCACCATTAGCTGTGCATTTTTGCCAGCGATGGACAATAGCCTGCATGTTCCGCTTGTGAAAATCTGCACCAGTGGAGAAGACCCGTCATTTTAGGGGGGTATTTCTGAGATAAATTAATGTATTTGTAGCATTTTTTACATGAATTAATTTTCTCTTCCTTAAAATTAAGCAGAACTTCTAAATAGGGCTCATTTTTAGTACTGAGAATAACTCCACCTGTGGGTAATCGAGAAAAGTTGAAATATTCTCACTGCTACTGTGTGGATTACTATGTACTAATCTAATATATATTAGCAAACGTCAGTGCTAGAAAATAATTTTTTCGTAAGCTGCTTTAATATCAAGTAAGGATCCATTACTTTCTGTAATTTTACTGTCAAAATACTCTGAAGAATCTGGGAGTGCAGCAGGATTATGCTAGGAATACATTATATTTTAATGAAAAATCCAGTTCTTCAGTTATCATAAACAGACTGTATTTTCACTTAAGCTTTACAAGGAAGCAGTTGTAATGGTAAAAATACAGTAGCAAACACATTTCATGAGTTATTCATGGCAGTCTTGAATGTTCATATAAAGGAATAGTACTGAGATTCCTTTTTTATTCTTTTGGTTTCAGAAAACAAAAACACATGAAAAAAATAACTTTCAGTTTGACTAGCTCTTGAAATGCTCATGAAGAAATCTTGAAAAATACTCCTCAAATAAGTGAAGGTTAGTTTTTTTGGAAAACCTACTTATTAGAAGCTTTTATATGTTCTTTGATTGTAAAGAGAGAGTTAATGATGCTATTCACATTCCACTGTGAAAAATCCAAGTGGATGACCACTGACTTTTCCAAGTCTTCACTGACTGAAGTCTAAATGTTTATAGAGAATAAGTAACTAAAACCCACATGCAGCACTGTTTCTTCGAACAATTTGTGTGTGTGTGTGTGTGTGTGCTAAGAAAAGTAACTATATGTACAAATCACATTTACTTTGATTTGTCCTTGGTCATCAGAAATGTGGAAATCATGGCCTAGCTTCAGAATTCTAACCTGGCACTCCTCAAAGCTTAACTCTCCAAGTCACTCTCTGTCTATCTCCTACCTTAGGTTTTATAAATGCTCTGAATCGTAGGAATGCTTTACACTTCTGATAGGTGATTATAAACATTGTATTTGAAAACAGTAAAACTATTAACACATGCATTAGCTTCACTAACTAGAGCCCAGTAGTGAGGTGAATAATGCTAAGCAATGCTGATGCTGATCAGTCAGGGAAATAAAATGATGGTACACACCAGCTGAGTATTGCTGCAACTCAGTATTCAGTCCAGCTGATGAAGGGAATAATTTTGCTCCACTCACTAGATAGTTGTTAAAAGAAGAGGTCAAGAGAATCCCTAGAGTGAGAACAAACTGCCCTTTTGATATATCATAATGCCTCAAAGCACAAATAAGTATGGCAGACTGTGTCATTTGTCACCTAAGTTGCAACTTCATTATCAAGAAGCACAAGGTACGTTAACTCTTTGTCTACTGTGTGTACACACAGCCAAGGCAAAGGGAGCTTTTACAAGATCTTACAAAACGATATTGAGGACTCTTAAATTCACTAAGTTCTTGCAGAGTTTTAGGGGCTCTGGTGCTTTTGCTTGGTGTTATGATCTTCACTGATAATGTTACGGCAAGACCTTCTACTCTGTTGTTTTCTTTTCTCTCATTTTACACCACATCAATCTTCATAAACTCTTAGGTACTATTCAGAAACATTTTCTTTCATTCCATTCAGATTTATTTATTTATTTATTTATTTATTTATTATTTTTTAATGTCTTACACAACACATTCTCTCCTCTCCTGTTTATACTGGTCTTCAAACTGTCTGGATTTACTAGTAAGTTAGGTCAAATGCAAGTAGCACATTTTTAGCCTTCTCATTTCTTCACTTGAAAACTGAGTTAGCCAGTTGAGGCCTCCAGTGCTAACAAAAAGTGCTTCCCACTGATTTCCTGAAGCAACTTGTAACTGACTACGTCCATCAAAAGAAACCCTTAAAAAGTCTCTGCTTAGTGAAATACAAATGATCTAATCTAGACTTACAAAAAAGCATAATTTAGAAGTTCTACTGTAAGACTGTGCAGATCAAAACATGTCAAGGATATATGGTCCAAATTTGACATCAGAATACTCATCCATATATTTGTGTCAATGCCAAATAGTTAAATATAGTTTCAAGCATTTAGTGGGTATGTAGTAATGTGTGTCACGTTGGAGATATTCTTTAAGGGAAGATACAATTGGGGAAGATACAGTTTGTAAATATCTTTTTTTCTATTTTTTTCTTCTTCTTTTCTGGTGCATAATTAGATTTATTTATTTGTTTGTCTTTCTTCCTATGTACAGCTTGAATCAAGTACAACTCTAGCACTAGTTGATGTCCACAACTAGAAAGCTGAAGATCTGGGGCCAGTGGAAAATGTAGGCTTTGAAGAAAAAAACAGTGAAGCAAAATAGCCTGAAATTGCGGATGTAAGTATCCCAATTGGTATGCAAATAAATTCTGTGTTAAAAAGCAAGGAAGAAAAAAATGTACACAGTTGGAGACTAAATGCTTAATTCAACATATTAGTTTTAGATTGATGTGATGTCTTTTATGCTAGTGGTTTCATATTGCCATGAAAGCGCAATAATGAAGGTTAAACCTCAAGCATGAAATTTGACCGTGACAAGGACATCCTGGAAAATCTAGTGTAATGCTTTCAAAATGTCCCATTTTCAAAAGCCCCCAAGTTATTAAGGGGACTGATCCTATTTGTTTTAATGAAGTTTAGATTGACTGTAAAATTAATGATAGTCTCAAACTATTTTGACAATGATCTATATATATTGAAATTAATGTATTGTGAATTCAGATTACTTTCTTTAATTTCCGAAGTATGGTTTTTTTTAGTCTGAGCTCAGGTATTGAGTTAAGTGTTTAATTTTAGAAAAAATGTTTGTGTAATGTGTCTGAAGATTTAAATCAACTTGCAAATGATCGAATGTTGACCTGTGATATTAGCCTGTTTGATCACAAGCCAAATTAATGTGTCTTCGAAATTTACATAAAAAATATTTTTTCTACTTAAGTTACAATGACAGACTATACAATTCAGTGATTTTGTGATACAGTTCAGAGGGTTGTCATCAGAGGCACAAAGTGTGTCTGGAGGCCTGTAACTAGCAGTGTTCCCCATGGATCAGTGCTGTGATTGGTCTCATTTTACATCCTCATCAAGACAGAGTCCACCCTCAACAAGCTTGCTGATGATAGAAAGCTGAGAGGACTGGTTGACACACCAGAATGTTGTGCTGCCATTCAACACCTGGTCAGACTGGGGAGTTGGGCAGGGAGGAAGCTGATGAGGTTTAACAAGAGCAAGTGTAGAGTCTTACACCTGGGGAGGAATAACAGCAAGCACCAGTACAGGTTAGGGGATTACCTGGTGGAGGGGAGCTCTGCAGAGAAGGACCTGGTAGACAACAGGTTGGCCATGAGCCAGCAGTGTGGATTTGTGACCAAGAAGGCCAATGGCATCCTGATGTGCATTAAAAAGAGCATGGCTGGCAGGTCAATGGAGGTCATCCTCCTCCTCTACTCTGCCCTGCTGAGGCCACATTTGGAATATCGTGTCCAGTTCTGGGCTCTCCAGTACAAAAAAGACAGGGATCTCCTAGAGTCCACTGGAGGGCCACAAAAGTGACAAAGGATATCTCTGTATGAGGAAAGTCTGCGTAATGTAGGCTTGCTGAGCCTGGTGAAAAGACTGAGAGGTGATCTGATCAATGTTTATAAAGGAAGGTGGGAGGCAAATGGATGAGGACATACTCTTCTTGCTTGTGCATAGCAATAGGATAAGGAGTAAAGGCCGAAAACTTGAACATAGGATGTTCCATACTAACGTGTGGAAAAACATCCTTATGGTAAGGGTGACAGAGCACTAGAATAGGTTGCTCAGAGAGTCTGCGGACTCTTGTTCTATGGAAATATTCAAGACCCATCTGGATGCCTACAGTAGGGAACCTGCATTAGCAGGGGAGTTGGACTTGATGATCTCTTGCGATCCCTTCCAACACCTGTGATTCTGTGATTTCTAAATCTCTATTTATTGTTTTTGGATGTACAGATTATGAGCAACTTGCCTGTAGTATCTTCCCAGACAAAGGGTATACTTTAAAAGTTAATATGTCTTTCTGTCTTTCCATTCCTATGGTTGTCTATGACATATCTCTATGACATATGGCATATCTCATAGACATATGTCTATGACTTTCACAGTTTTCAGTATGCTTGCTAACTCTGAACATACCTGAGGGCAGGAAGTTCAGAGGATAATCAGCTAAGATCTCTGGAACCAGTTAAAAAGGCAGACTCATGCAAAGTACAGTTTGACTAGAGCCTAATGATTTTCCTTTCACACATTAAGTTAAAGATATTTTAATTATATAATTTATATGAAGATAAATTTATTATTTCTTTCATCATAAATTTGTTGTGCTTTTGCTTAATGTCTGAATAAAAAATCTTTGATTGTAGTAGATATGACTGATATATTTAATTATGAAATTAAAAATGCTTCAAAATGCTCTGAGACTATGTTGCATCATTAACAGAAAGATAAGATAATCTTATAGCCCTATGAGCATTTCCCTAGCTAGATTTCAGTTTTAGTAACTAAGACTGCCTTCAGTAGAGTTTCATTTCAATATGGTAGGCTTTATCTCGCAATAATACATATATATATATACAGTGTTGGTGTGTGCATTAATAACCTCTGTGGATTAAATGCACAGGTGAAGAAGCAGATGAAATAATCAGATAGAATCATTGTAATGTGTTGTGATTAAGAAAATTACAGTTACTGTAACACAAATTATGTTTGAGAATTTTTTTAAATTTGCTTTCCTAGTTTTTGGCTACAAGAGCAAAAAAATGATACAGGTATTTTTTTCTGAAAAAGTTAGTATTTCTTTACTAAGCATTTCAGAAGAGGACAGAAGTAAGAATCTAATCTTAATAGGCATAACAATAAAGATAAAAGATTATGATCTTGTATTTATGTCATGAGTGTTTGTTATTTCAGAGATTTCAACTGAATCACTTGAGTATTGCTAGAGAAAACTGACATTCTGTAACAAACATGGAATATCTTCATTAGTTTGATTTTTGAAGACTTTATTGAAAAATAATGTGGTTACTGAATTTCCAGTCATGCAAGGACTAAATGACTAGAAACCTAAATTAAATAACAGAAAGATAATGAAGTATCTAGAAACGTACAAATATATTTAGAAGTGATGGTCAGTCAGAATAATTTATACTATCTAGTATATATGTGGCTTACTTGTTAAGGAATCTGATTACAGATTGTATGTTAAGGTACTAGAAAATACTTGAATGATCATATTATATTAGTTTGGGCATACCTTAAATTAAAATTTCTATTCCTCCTTGGTGTACAAATTTCATTAACTGAGATTCTCTTGCACATGAGTAAAGAAAATCTAAGACAATCTATGCAAGTATCTGAGTTTCTGACTTACACTACCTTAAGCTCCATAGGTATGCTTATGTCTAAAAAATGTTAAAAATACAGAAATCATGCAAATGTTTGTAAAAGGTACGGAAAGGTCAACAGAGAACATGTGCTCTCTGAATATCAGCAAAAAATATACATATTTAAGTCTTATGCTTGTTTTCATCTTCACAGTATGAGAAAAATTACTGAAGTTAGTTGAACAGAAAAAGTTTTCAGTGGAGTACTTGTACACTGCTAGCCACCATTAAGATAACTTGTCAAGAAAAAGGTAGATGATAAACTGACATAATTAACATTTGTTTTTCGTTAGCATCATTGTTGCTATCAAGAAAAAATGAAGTCCTGAAGAGAGTTCAAGCAGTGATGAGCTATCCCACCGTAATTACCACAACTCCCAGCAGGGTCCTTCTCATGTGATTAACACCACAGCAGGACAGCTGTCCTAGGATGTGTCTATTTGCCAGTCACTGAAATAAAGCAAAGGTGCCAACTCAGACACGCAAAGGTTTTCATTGACTCTTAAAATGCCCTATCTTTACAGCTATATTTCATAACTTCATGCATGCTAATTGCTGAAATATGATGGGATAAAGGTCTAACAAAGAGGAAGAAAGACTGCAAGTGATAAATTTATACAGTATAAAAACAATTTTCTGGAGAAAAAAAGAAGTATTATTTCACCTAAAAAGCAGAAGAAACATACTAAGTGGTAGAAATAAATTTTTCAGAACTTAAATTTCTTACTATTCCTGCATTTAAATAAAAGGTAAGGTTTTTTCATTTGTAAGTTGGTATTGGATGGACATCAAACAATAAAAAGTTCACTAGTGACTTCTGTAGATGGCTTAAGTTATGAATAATTTACTGTGTTAAGGAAGGCCTGACTTCTCACTCAGTGATTATTAAGTGAGATCTTCAAAGCTACTCAATCACTTTCAAGTTTTCTTCACATAGTGTTATTTAAGTTTTATTTTTACTTCACCCAACTCTACTCTAACCTACTTTTGAGAAAGAGTTTCCTTTCTACCATCTCTCTGGAGAGAAGGTAATTTCTTTTCTATTGGTTTTAAGCCTGATTTGACAAAGGTGAATGAAGCTCTTACCTATCTTTGATATTCTGTGTATCATGAAGCATGGTAGTCATTCAGGAGACTCCACAATGACCTACAGTATGCAATGCAATGTCCTAGTAAAACTGCAACATACCCACTATCTAATAAACTCATCACATACTGTGATGACATTACAATTCTTTTTTGCATGATATTAAAAATAATCCTCGTAACTTCGTTCTTTCAGAACTTTTTAACAGGTTATTGATTCTTCTTCAAAGAATTAATCAATTAAAATTCATATACAAGCAGCTGTATTTGTTATTTTGTCAATAAAATTTAATATACTTTAATTCTGAAATTGAAATTAACTTTTTATAATGGCACATACTGTAAATTTCAGTCCAATATAATTTGATAGAACATTATTTCATTAGGTCTCTAATTAAAATGAGCTTATATAACCTCAAGGAGTCTTTTGCAAATATCTGACTACTGTGATAGAGTTTAAAAGAACTGAAGTGTCAAAAGTATTTGATATATTTTCAGCATTGAAAAGTTTTCAGTGGCTATAGAAGTTATTCATGTTCCACTTGGGCTGAGTTGATGGATTTTTGAAAAAGGAAAAAAAAGATCCTTCATTTGTCAAAATTGTTTGGCTGAGATCTTTCCCTAAGCAAAATGATTGAAAAAGTTATGCTGAACAACCTATCAAACTCTCAGATTCCTTAAGAAATAATTTGAGGGTTGGCCTGTTAAGAGTATCTACTAAATGAAAGTGAGAGGTTGAGACACTGCATTCCTCCTTAGAAAAGAGAATAACCAGGTATTCCATTTTCCTTCCATTTTTTGTTCTAGTTTTCTGTATTCTCTTAGTGTGATTCTGAACTATGTCCCAATAAGACGACTGACACTCTCTATGAAACTATTAAAGTGAATTATACAAATACATTGATGGTTATCCTTTCTCTAAGAGTATTCCTAGTCTGGCATATTAGTGTCTTTTAATTCCAGGAATCGGCTTTTGGGACTTGAAAACTGCTCTCCATGAAAATACAAATAGTGTTACACTAATGGAATGAGGGGCACACCTGAGGGGCAGTGGAAGACAGCAGCTGTTGCCATGGTACATCCTGGTAAACCCTCACAGAATTGAATTTGTGCAGAATAAGAAATAGAGATATAAGGAGAGAATTTTGATGCTCTGGGAAAGACAAATTATTCATATGGGGACACACACAGACACAGACACAGACAGAGATTAAAACAAAACAAAACAAAAATAACAAAAACAACAACAACAACAACAACAAAGTTTTGTCTGACCAATGTCTATAAATATCTAAGGTACAGGAGACAAAGGGACAAAGCCAGACTCTTTTGAGAGGTGCATGGTGATAGGACAAGTGGAAATAGCCACAAACTGAAGCATAGGAAGTTCTGCACAAATGGGTGTAAGAACTTTTTCACAGTAAAGGTAATGGAGCACTGGAACAGGCTGTCCAGAGAGGTCATGGAATCTCCTTCTTTGGAGATGTTCAAGACCCACCTGGATGCCTACTTGTGCAACCTGGTCTAGGGAGCCTGCTTTGGGAGGGAGTTGGACTAGATGTTCTCTAGAGGTCCCTTCCAGCCTCTACAATTCTGTGATTCTGTGAAAAGTTGAAATATATACTTGTGGCAGTTTCTATCAAATTCCACTCTAAAATTCACTGTCATGAATTAATAAGCACAGTGAAAAGAATTAGTTCATGTTTTCATGTATGACCTTGGTGTTATCACAGGTACTATCCCCCAAATGCATGAGCTTGATCTTGACACTTTTTGATATGTATAAGAGTTTTGATTTCAAATAACTGAGAAATATTTCAAGTTAAAATAATTACAATCTTCTACAAACTGAATATATAACCTGAAAAGAGAAAAAATTCCATCTGGATCAGAAGTGAACTACTGTTTGTTTTTTTTTTTTTTCTCACTTCACCAAAATATGCCACATACATTGTAAATGATGTTGCCACAGGTGTGCAGCAGATGAATAACAAACTGATTGTAGAGTATAGCGCCTCTGTTTCTGTAATTCATTGAGCCATTGCTGCTCATCTTGCATATTTATTGGAAAATTATGCAGGTTTCTACTGACAGATTAGCTTCAGAGGCATTTAAGGAAACTATATCTCCAATTACCCTTCTGCAATCTCCTGAAGTCAGTGAGCCTGGTTTAGCTTTAGTGATGAAACAGTGACCAGAATTTGGTCCAGCCTCATTATATTTGGCATAGAAGACTTACAGTTGAAGCTTAAAGCTCATTTCATGTTCAGCTTTTGTTTCAGTAGTTTGTGTTTGAATTCTCTAACTGACAGATGAGTTAAAGCAGAGGGACAGAAATCTTGTCTCACTGAAGAACATGGCAAAACCCATATTGATTAAAATTGGTCAGAGGTTGCATCTTAACATTAGTCTGTCTTCCTAAACCAAAAACTATAGTTCATTAAGAGAAGGATGAATAAAGTTCTGTAAGCCAGTTATCCTACTGAAATTTTTCTAATATTGTTTTTTTTTTTTTTTTTTTTAGGTCATTGAATAAACTGGGTTCCTCGGAACCCCAAAAATTCCTTATCATATGATAGGTTATCACATCACAAATGATTGGTTAAATGTCTTTAACTTTCAGAATAAATTCACTAACATATATAAATAATAATACTTATTAAAAGGTGTGGGTTTTTTTGTTTGTTTGTTTGTTTGTTTGTTTGTATTTTTCTGTATATTCTGCTTGGGTCTACACTAATCAAGCTAAGCTGACTAGGTTAAAAAAAAAATCACTGTAAGAAAAAAAAAAGAAAAGCAAAAATGCAAAAGGATTAAGAAGGGTCTAAGATCATTTTCTCTGGCCCCTAAGGACTTTGTGAGAGAAAAAATAATGTGTCAGTCTTTCTACATTTTCAAATCAATGGTGATGGAACGAACTGTAGATTGATGATCATGTCTTTGAGCAGAACGCTTTATATTTAATTCTTTCATCAGTTTGTACTAGCTAATTATGTGTGAGGAGTTTTATTCTTTGCTTTCAAAGACTTGTCAGTGTGTGGGATGACAGTACTGAGGGATAGAACAGTTCTTTTTAATTGCTCCCGGCACTGAACACTCCTTTGGGCATAGCTGGGATCTGTGATAATTTGATTCTCTCTGCCCCTGATTACACACTCACAGGAAACTGAAAGATCCCAGTCAATCCACTGTGCACAAAACTTCCAAGATAATGCTTCTGTTTTAAAAACAGAAGTACTGATAAATTTCTGGCAATTTTTTCATCTATATTGTTTCATATGGCAATCAGTAGACAGCAAGAAACAGAAGTCTAAATGCTCCTTGAACTGTGTCAGCTTGGAGCTGTGACCACTGCCTGGGGAGCATTTTCAGCCTGTCCTCGTAGGAAAGGTGTCCATCCCTTGGATCATTTTTGTGGCCCTCCTCTGAACATGCACCAGCAGGTTCATGTTTCTCTTGTACTGAGGACTCCATATCTGGACGCAGATTTAGAGGGGCAGGATCACCTCTCTCAATCTGGACCACACTTCTTTTGATGTAGTCCAGGATACAGTTGGCTTTCTGGGCTGTGAAGGCATGTTGATGGCTCACGTCCAGTCTCCCATCCACCAGTACCCCTGGTCCTTTTTGGCAGGGCTGTACTCAGTCTTTCATCTCCCAGCTTGTACTGGTAGTGGATGTTGCCTCGACCCAGGTCCAAGACCTTGCACTTGGATTGGTTGAACCTCATGAGGTTCCCCTGGGCCAGGCACTGCTTGAGCCTGTCTACGTCCATCTGCCTATCATTCCATCCCCTGGTGTGTCAGCTGCACCCCACAGTTTGTAGTCATCTGCAAACTTGCTAAGGGTGTACTTGATCCCAATGTCAATGTCATTGGTGAAGACATTAAAGAGTATTAATCCCAGTGCTGACCCATAGAGGACACCACTTGTCACTGATCTCCATCCAGACATAGAGCCATTGGCTACTGCTCTCCAGACTCAATCCTGCAGCGAGTTCTTTGTCCATTGAACAGTCCACCCCTCAAAACTATATCTTTCCAGTTTGGAGAGAGGGATGTTGTGGAGTATTGTACTGTGTCAAAGACCTTACCAAAGTTCGGAAAGATGACATCAGTGGCTCTTCTCTTGTCTAATGATACAGTGATATCATCGAAAGAGGACACTAGGTCTGTCAAGCAGGATTTACCCTTGATGAAGCCATGCTGACTCTCCCCTACTACCTCCCTATCTTCCAGGGAGGTAGTAGGGGAGAGTGTGCCTTAGCACAGCTTCCAGGAGGATCTACTCCATTGTCTTTTCTGGCACAGTGGTAAGACTGTCAGACTGGTAGTTCCTGGGGTAGTTCTGTTTTACCCTTCTTATAAATGAGTGTGATTTTGCTTTTTTCCCAGACATCAGGGTCTTCATCTTGTTGCCATTACTTTTCAAATATCATCGAGAGTGGCTTGGCAACTACATCAGCCAGTTCCCTCAGGACTCTGGGGATGCAAATCATCAGGACCTATGGATGTTAGGTTCCTCAGGTGGTCACAAACCTGATCTTCACTTACAGAGGGAGGGATGTTGCCTTTGTAATCCTCTCCTACCAAACCAAACATCTGAGGGCTGTGTGACAAGCAGTTATCAGAGAAATCCAAGGCAAAAATGTTGTTGAGTTCCTCATCCTTCTCCTTGTCTATTTTTACCAGCTTGCCTGTGTCACTCACTGGGGGGAGGGGTATACCTTCTTGGACTTTCTTTTCTGATTGAGGTATCTTTGTAGAACAAGTCTTTCTTGTTCTTCTTGGCACCTCTTGTCAAGTTTAGTTCAAGTTGGGCCTTGGTTTTTCTGACCACCATCTCTACACAGCCTAGCAACTTCCTTGTACTCTTCCCTCAATACCTGTCCATTTCCATTGCCTGCACATTTTCTTCTTGCTCTGCAATTTGACCAGCAGGCCCTGATTCAGCCATACCTATCTCTTGCCTTCCTTTCCTGACTTGCTACACCTGGGGGTGAATAGCTCTTGTGCCTCTAAAGCATGTATTTCACATTATATTTCACATACTGTGAAAAAATTAAGTTCTTCCCATGTGTTTAATCTATAGCAGTTTTTTTTTTTTTTTTTTTCTGGAATATGCTGAATTCTCATGGAGAAGTCTCCAGTTTATATTGACTACAGTAAACATCAAAAATTGTCAGTGTCCAAAGGATTGTCTGTTATTTAAATGTTATTTTAACATCCATTATTTCTATGGCTAAATAAGATGATTATTCTTTGCAAAAGGAAATAAAGTAAACAAGAGAAGAAATAATTGAAAGAGCCTAATATTTTGTAAGTAAAGCAGTCTTTCAAAGTACAGCAAGTATTTTGGTTCTTTTGAACAAAAAGAGAGATTGTATTTACTGGTAAGCTATAGGATAAGAAAAGGCCAAGGCCACATCACCAGTATCTATTTTTCATCTTGTTTAGAGTTCTACTGATATTTGAAAGGAAATGCACAGACCAGTGATGAGCCAATTTCCTAAGCAAGTGAAGATCTTTTAGAAATTTGTTTAGGAAGAACACAGAAAGTCTTGAATTATCTGGTCAGCAGGAGAGACTGATGAAGGAATTTACATGGATTACAGATACTGAAATGGACCGATTAATTGTCCTAAGGGTACACATTTTGTATGCAAGAAGAGGAAGAAAGGAGCTGATAGTAAGAATTTCTCTTATAACTTCTCCTTCAGAATCTTCCACAAAGTCAGCGTTTCTGTTAACAGCTTTTCGGCAGTTAGTTAGCAGGAACTTTTGAGTCATTATTCTAACCTGGAGCACCTTGGTGGAGACAAGCATCTGCAAACTGCTGCTCTGTTATGCTGAAGGCTGTTAGCTGTGTATCAAGCATACTGAGGTGTTCTTATCTGAACCTATACAATTGCTTTCTTACTGTCTCTTACCAAAGCTAAAAGAAATTTTGATTGTTCCATACACAACAGTTTGCTGAAAACGTCACATTTAAAGTTCATTCTATGGACAAACATATATAACTACAGTATCTTCAGTTTGAGGGAAGGAGGTAAAATAAAGGAGGTGGTGGAGAGATAAATGAGCAAATAGCAAATGAGCTCTTTCGAAGAAAGATTTTCCCACTCGAAAATGAGGCTAAAAAGACTCTCTGACTCACTCTTGTACTTTTGGTATAGGATAGTTTATCACTGCAGTTTGGAGAGCTGAGATGTAAAACAAATGGAAATGCTGTTTGCCCAAGAGCTAGTATTAGAGGTTATTTAAGCTTGCTTTCATTCATTCCCCAGAGACTTTGCCTTTTTGTTTCCAATACCTGAGTTCGTACTTGTATCATTTAATTACATGGCAAATACTGGTGTTGTACTACAAGTAACTCATTGGGAAAATCTGCAATCTCAAAGCACGTCTCTGTGCTTTATTGACAATAACATGTCAGGGCACTGCAGGGGTCAGTGGCTCCCTGGGGCCAGAAGCATGAGGTGTCCCCGAGTGAGCCAGGCAGGGCCAAGCGTGCAAAGCCTGTCCCGGTGCTGCACCAGGAGCAGAGCACATTGGACACCGGGGCAGCTCCAGTCCCCAGCACCACCCGCTGGATCCTGTTGACCCGGAGCTCGACAACCAGACACCTCTTTTCATGCCCTGAAAAGCCTTGCCTGAAGCATAGTGAATTATCCTTACACGATTCTCTGATTCACCAACATAGACTTGATTACGGAGCAAATTAAGGAATTACTTATTTTGAAAGTGAAATTTTATTTTAAAGAGAATCAGTGCATTGTGTCAAAAACAACAACAACAAAATGTTTAATGTGACATCTGCAAGACAGTGACATAACCCCCTGTGTTTTTCCACTTCATTCAGCGTGATTAAATTATGGATTAATTTGTTCCACAGTTCTCTTATCAGTGTATTCACAGTAAAACTTCCAGCTTCCATGCTTGTGTTCTGGTTTTTGTATCCCCTCTGGGTTTTCTCTGGGGCTGTGGAGGCTTCATCATTGATGGGTTTTGTGTTTATAGATAAAAACCTTTTTGCAATTCTTTTTTATCACAGCTCCTGTCTTGTTATCACAGCTCTTGTCTTGACAGGAGAATGGAGCAAGTGACTGACCAAGAGCTGTTCTCTTTCCTTTTCATTCAATATACCAATTTTGAGAGGAAAAAGGGTGGAACACACACGTAGCTCACCAACACTTTCAGAAAATATCAGAAAGTTGTAGATTTGGTTAATTCCTCAGCTGGTATTTCTGTTTGTCTGTTTTTTTTTTCTTTACATCCTATATGTGGAAAAGTGAGTTAGCCACTTATTGAATGGGGAAGGCTATGTGTAGAAATCAAAGAAGTATTTGTATGTTGCTCCAAAAATAAAGCCTCCTATTTAGAAATATCTGAATAGGAACACACAATACAACAAATAAAAGGAGCACAACAATACTATTAGATAGAGCAAATTCTCAGCTAAGAAAATCTGTTTTTCACCAGAGTGACTACCATTAGGTATGCATTTTCATTAGTCATGAACAAGAACCTGCATGCTACACTTGTGAAAAATTGCACCCACAAAGAAGATCTACTATCAATGTCACCACTGCTGAAATGTATCACCCACTGTCTCACTGTGCTCACATCCACTGTTTGGTCTCCATAAACATTCAGCAAGCATTGATAAATGTCAATGGATGCAATTTCTTCTGCATGGAAAAATTCAAAGACACACCTTTGCTTCATATGCATTCCCATGTCAGACACCATTCTGTCAGATTGCATCTCTTCTGCCATCACTCTCATGGCTACAGAATGTAATGGGATATTAGGGGGAAGGTTCAGTCTCTATTGCCATACCACCAACATCCGCCACTGATGTCATGGGGCAACATAATAAAATAGGAGGTATTACTTTTGGAGCACTCCTCATACAATTTGCACCAGCTGGGAATCTGCCTCAGTATGTTTTATCATTTGATAGAAAAAGAAGCAGAACTGTATGTGTTTTCATAAGCTGCTTTGCTTACCTCAGATATTTACATTTTGGGCAATTGAATTAATTGCCTGGAAAAGACCACTCTCAAAACACACACAGCAGGTGATTCGTCAACTTAGTTTACATTAATTGCTTTCTTTGCTGCTTCAAGAGTCAGCAACACACAATTTTTTACAATTAACCTATCTTGTCACAATGGTTACTAAGTGAATCTTTTTTATCCAGGATTCCAGAGCCTGCTGATGTGTTTGGTTTTGGAACTTAGGAAGTGAGCTGGGACATATGTGAGTCTATCTGACCAGAACCCATGCTAAAAACACATTCACTGAACAGGCAAAGTTAGAGATTCGTGGATCGGTGTTTCCTTCAGTTAAGGGAGTGAAAAGGACTATGCTCAATGAAAAGGACCAGATGGCCACTGATTCAATTGCAGTAGGTTCTTTTAGATAAAGTTATGAAGTCAACATAGGTACAGTTAAAATAGCTATGTAAATTGATATATTTTACCAATAGTATGAGGTCTATACTCAAACAAAAGGTTTGTTCTGGTTTGTTTGTTTGGAGTATTGCTTGTTGTTTTATGTTTTAGCTCATTGGCTAAACAGTACAATTCAGCATGTATCAGGATGCAGATGTCCACAGCTGTGGCTGGGCTGCGCATGCTCTTTCAGATTCTGCAACTCACTCCAGAATATATAAAAGAAAAATAATTAAAAGAAACACAGGTACATTAAAATGGAAGCAGTAGAAATGAAATACTTGCCTGAAGTGACTTTTTTATTTATAAACAAAAGGTGTGTTCCAGTATTATACACCCTTCAGAGATCATCCAATACAGAGATTAATTTCAATAAAGTATTTGACCAGTAACTTTCTATATGAGTGTTTCTCCTTCCTGACCTCAGTGAGATACAGATATACATTTGAAATTCAAATATATCTGACTGCTTTGCTGAAGAAAGATACACACTTTAATGGAGGTCTTAGCCTTACATTAACATTTGATCTTTATTATTTCTTGAAATAGTGCCCAACTGAGTGGCTGTTTAAGGATATCCAAAGTATATGTATAATGAGGTTTGTGGTTATTTTTGACTGTGCACTTCCACTACGATCTTTTCAATATTTTATTTCTCTAGTAGTTTTGATGATAAGGAAGTGTAAACAGACAACTGTTCTGATAGGGAATAATGCGTAAGCTTTTTAAAAGTCTTTACGTGGATATATCTGGCTCAGCTTCATCAGATCAGAATAGCAGGTATTTTGTAAAAATATACAGATAAGAAAAAAGCAAAAACAAACAAGCAAAAACTTTTCTAAAATAGTTTCAATGTAGTTGTGCTTGGGAATAAATGGAATACAAAAATGTCTACTTTCCTCCCCAGAACAGTTATTGGAAATGTGAACTATCATTTTAAAGCTCATCATCTGTAAGCTCATAAAGACAAACAAATCCTGCCAAATCTTTGCTGTTAATGTATCCCAAGACAAACAAACAAAGAACAAAAACAGACAGCCAAAATAAACCAATCAAAACCAGTGTTAATTAGTCACTTTCCATTATTTTTGTTGTTTTCAGTTCTCCGATATATACATGTAAAAATCCTAATGGAATTCAAACTAAAGTGATTTTCCAGTCATGGCGAAATTTAATTTCTTCTTCCACAGTTTTTAAAGAGTAATAAGATTTTTGTCAAAATATAGTCGAAGAATGACACTAAGGTAGTCAGGGGGTTGGGAAACGTGATATATGAGGAGAGACTCAGGAGATGTGGCTTTTTTTAGCCTAGAGGTGAGAAGAGTGGGAGGAATCTAGTGGCTGTTTTTACTTCCATAATTATGAGTGAGAGTTATAGCTCTTAGAGTCAAAGTCAATAGACAGGAGGCAGTGATCATAAGTTACAAAAGGAGAAACATCCATCTACATATTCTGTGAAGATTTTCACAATGAGAATGGTAAAACACTGAAACAGTTTATTTCAGTGTATTAAAGGATACACCAGAAATTGTGAAGGTTTTCAAAACTTACCTGGATAAAACTCAGAGCAATCTGATCTAATCTTAAAGCTGACTGCTTTGAGCAAAGGATTAAACCAGGTGACATCCAGAGATGGTTTTCAAACAAAGTGATACTGTAATTCTATGATTTTCTTTGTTCATGTGCCTGTTGGAACTTAGTTAGTCTTTCCAAGCTAAATAATTGTTTATAATGATGTATTTATACATGTATAGAAAACAAACAAAGAAACAAACAAACTTCAAAACACATACTAACCAACAGTTTCATGTGTAAAGGAGACTCATATATAACACTGACTTTTTATAGACAGTCATTCTGAACAGAGTTGAATTGCTAATGAGCATCACTGCTTCCCATGATAACTCTCATAATGGCAAAATCATCTTCCTGCAAAAATAAAGCATTTTCTAACCACTACAGTTAATTAGAATAAAATGTAACCATATTAATGTATTTCATTTCCAGAAGTACTGCCCTTTTAGGAAGAAGTTATTTCAATTCAGAAATATATAGCCACCAGGAGTCCACAATATTGTACCAACTATTTTTCATACTTTTATTTAAATAAGCAGGTTGAACAACTTTGATTCAAAATAGTTTAATTATTCTGAAGCACTTCTGGAAACAGAACAAATTGTAGTTGAAGATCTTTGCAGGTTGATCTGGCGCTGCTGGAAGTTATTGTAATTAGTAAATCTGCAAAAAGTGTTCTTAAATTTATTTTCTTCATCTTCGATAAACTACAGTTTATTACTGAACCTATTATTTATGCACTCCCTTGGGCCATTTTACATTTGCTTCAGTTAATGAGAATCTTCATCTTAATTAACAATTCTGAAATGCCCTCTTCCACCCTCCAACTGCAAAATGAATCAAGAACTCAGAAATGTACCCCATTTTCAATTGCATCATTTTGTGTTATCATCAAAGATTCTTGAGAGACATTCAATGAAATTTTATATGTTGTGCATATCTTAATTAAAAGCATGAGCTAATATTAGAAATCACTAAATGATTCAAAGTGAAGTCCATGTGAAGGTTTTGAATGAATAATAATAAATTTTTGAGATTTATAGAAATCCAGAATTGTATTTCAAGGTATTGAGGTCAAAGTTCCAGAAGAAACAGTTTCAGATCACCTTTGTGTAACCATCAGGAACTGTGACCAGATTATGCATGACTGTGCATAACCCTTTAGTTCAGTTCAGTTGAACCATGTCCTCTGAACAAGATTCTAGTGAAGTGAAAACAAGAGTTTAGCTCATCAGCTAGAAGCACATGGTAACCTTTTGACCAAAGTCAGTTCAACCAGAAATCTATTAAATGTATAGTCATTTTTATTTAGAGACAGAAAGCAAGGTTACTACTACAGCACAGAAGAGAAAAACCTTAAAAATTTATCAAGTATATTATTATTCTTCTTTATTTATTGAGAAAAATGAGGCAGATTTTCTTTCCTTATGAAAGGAAGGGGCCATCTGAAGAGTTGCAGGAAATATGTGAGTTTTTTCAAGTTTCTGCCACTTTTTTCAAATATACTGTGGCACCTGCCACTATATATGTAATTTTGTGATATGCACAGGAATCACTCCAGGGATTGAGTAATAAAGGCATGTCTAGAGGTGGCTCCTGAGGGGAAGGTGGCTTTATCTTATGGTAAAGGGTAAGTTCAGTGCCTCCTTTACATGTGGCAGACTTAACAGATCTGCTGTGTAAATATGTCTTAGTTGTGACCTTTTGTCCAGTAAAGAAATTCCAAACAGGTATATTGTGCCAGACAGCTGACATATTGCAGCATTATACCAATCAATTTTACTACTGCATTTGTTCAGGATTTTATGTGGTGGAACATTTTGTTTCTACCTTAGGGAATTATTGTACACAGTGGAAAACCGACATAGCTTTATTTGTGTAACCTAAAAGGCAGGTAATGATAAATATTTACAGTTGCTTTTAATAAGAAATACGTTTTTTAAAGGTAAATACAGAGATATACAGAAGGGAAAAACAGGAGTCTGATAAAGAATTTCTCCATGTAAATTACAGCTGTAAATACTGTTGCTCTGTAAACTGAATCAAATTGTTTAATTTGTTTATGATTTTGAACATTAAAGAGTCTTCCCTGTGGAGAATGACTTAGGGATTCTGATGTTTATCAGAAGGCCAATATGTCCTGGGCTGCATCAAAAGTAAGGTGACCAATAGGTAGTTGATTTTCCCCCTCTACTCTGTCCTCGTGAGGCCCATCTGGAGTACTGCATCCAAGTCTGTCTATTTGTTCAACTATGTGGGGTTTTGTTTGGTTGGTTGGTTTGATTTGGCTTGTATAGTGCTGGGGAGGGGTTGCATTTCTCATTTGGTCTCATGTGGAGTTCTTCAGTTCTTCACCCATTACGATCTCAAAAACTTCAAAGAACAATTGCTTTGCCCTTTGAGACAGTTTCCTCTTTCCATTAAATAACTTTGCTAACTACATACTACACGTCTTGCTGAAGGGGGAGGTCTTCACATTTAGCTATGCTGAAAAGAAATAACAAACAAGCACATAGACAGGCAGAGTAACCTCAAATATCTTGTAAAGAAAACAAGATATCTGTCTAGGATAATATTCAAGTTGTATTCAAACTACACAGTATTAAAAAAAAAAAAAATTGGGATTAAGTAATCAATTTTTTATCTACTCTCAGACAGTAAATTCTTTAAAAATATTTTTTAAAAACCTCAATGCATTAAGAAAAATATTGGTCCATATTTTTAGAATTAGTAAGATATTCTGTACATTTCATCACTTTGATTTTGTCACTAAATGTAATGTTTTTATGCATGGAAACCAGAGTTGATATACATATACAAACTCCCATACATTTTTGCATTATACACATCATTTCTTAACCTGTATTTGAATGCTTTTTACTGAAAGAAGTTTGCTATAACATAGAGCTAAAGATTTTAGCTACTATAATTGTGGGTTGCAGCAAGGTGGTAGAAGCAGCAAGTACTGTAGACTCATTTTTCCCATGTGCCTTGCTGATATGTACAAGAAGCAGGAGGCATCTTGCTTAACTCTCCTATTTCTCTGTGATCTGACTTTTCTGGGACCTCTGGAAATACATGGTGTACATATACAGAAGTGAAGTTAGAAATTAGAGCACAAAACATCTCCTCAAACAACAGTGTGACCTGCATTACCTTATACAATCCTAATGTATTATTACTCCATATTTACAATCATCAGCAACCCAGGAATGTAGTTTTAGTGTTCCAGTTCACCAGAAAAGAAATTGCTGGATTAACGATCCTCAGTTTCACCAGCAGTTTACCACCCATTGCCCTGTTATCATGCTCTGAAAACCTATTTGTTTTCTACATAAAGTTAGGTTGTTGTTCAGGTGGCAGGGCAAGAGGAACCTGCCTGATAATTTGAGTTAATATTCTGTTCCATGGCCCTCAGATTGACACCAATTCTTATTTGAGATTCTATGTTTGAGGGAATTTTACATCTACTTTTTCTATTTTTGTATGAAGTTTCAAGTTTCATTTTTATCCTCCATAATTAAAAGTATTTTAAAATAATATTTATCACTAACATTTATTTATTTACATCTTAAGTATAATTATTCTATTTAATGTTATTTGTTATAGTAAGTATTCTTTTATATGCAACCTACTTCAAATTAGGGTAAAGTAAGTTTTTCTTTATACTGTATCTGATTAAGGATGTTCAGCATAAGGAACTTCCACTCACACGGTTACTAAAAAAGGCCCTTTAAATACTGAGAAGGAAAAATGATATGGATTTATTTCCATTAAAAATAAAAGTAGGGTTCTCACTGATAAAAGAGGGATTTAAAAAGAGAAAGATAATTGTGTATCTTTAAAACTTACTTAAGATAAAACAATCTCCTGCCTTCACAAGTTGACACTATATGATTCATGTTAGGTTGTTTTATGATTATCTAAATGCGGAAGAAGTAGCGTTAAAATTATATTACCCTAAATTTCCAGGGTAGGATATACTCTTTATCTTTGAAAGTACTGATGACGACAAATCCACATTATTCTACAATTAATTGATCAAGTTGCCTTAAAATAACAGTCAGATAAGAGTAAAATGTCAAAAGCTTTCCTCAACCATAGGATAAATGTGGGCTTTTTTTCAGCCCTTTAGAGCTAAAACTATGGACTACGTTTATTTTAAAAGATTACAAATTTATACTAAAAATAAAGCAAGCTAAATTGAAATGGTGAAATTCCAAGACGGTGTCTTCTAAAACAGATCTACCTTTAATACACAGAACTTCTTTTATCCTGAGAAAGTCATAATAGGAAGTTCGAAAATGAGTTTGAAACAATCTCCACTCATTCTTTAAATGATTGTTATCTAAAATATAAAGGTACACTTTTGAAAACTCAGCCTACTGGGAAAAGTACATTGATTTTCTTTTTTAATATTTGGATCCAGGCTCTAAAAGAGTATGATTTTTTTTTTTTTTTTTAAGAGAGGGCATTGACAAATGTAGGTTGTTTCATAACTATGTTTAATCTTACAAGTTGAAAATCTAATTAAACTACTTTCACAGGCTTAAATCATTCAAATAAGAATCCACTGTTATAGAACATATATCCCAAACATATTTGAAAGCCAAATCTTGTATATGTTAATATGAAAGAATTAAATTCTAACCCTATGAGTCTGGCCTGCAATTGCTAAGAGGAGAATGAGAATTTAATTAGCTTCTAGTGTGATCAGAAATTGTTCAATATTTCTTGGAAATAGCTGTCATCTTGCAAGATCAACACTATATAAATAAACCACACATAAAGATTTATATTAACATCAGTTATCTAGTTCCTATGAAATGCAAAATGCAAACTTCTGGATCATTGCTACCAGGTTAAAGATAGGATAAGATCTGAACTCATTTAAAAAGGGCAAATTAATTGTTCTCAACCACAGCAACACTCAAGAAGAATTTCTCAAATGTTTTGTCACTTTCCTTGAGAGAGTTTTTACACCTGATCTCAGTTCTGCTAGGGATTCTAAACTTAATAATATTGCTATACTAAATGAAGTATGGCTTCTTTAAAATAATTTAAGTGCCCTGCAATTATAAAAATTTAGTAAGGCTAATATATAATAACACTGGATAAGGTAAGCGAATAGAATTGTAGATTAAATTGTTTTTTATTTAAGGAAATTATCAGGGCTATTTCTTATTCATACAGTGTAACTTTTCATTTAGACTCTGCTAAAATTCTATTCTGAGAGAATAATCATTTATTCATTGTATTTCCAAACCTAACTAATTATTCTATTTTCTATATTTATAATGTGAAATAAAATTTTATTTTTAAAAAATGTTTCTACAGTAAGTAGCTAACTAAACTGTACTATTCTTCAGCTTCATTTTTATTCTTTTATTTTCTGTATTATTATTGGAGCAATCATTTTATATAACACTATTCCCCTTCATTTTCAATATGACGAAACAGAGAGATCAAAATAATTAAGATTCATTCCTGTAGTATAAGAAAATAAAGAAAGCACTGCCTGATTTTCAAATGTAATGCCTTGTTTGGACACAAAGACCCAAAATAATTATTTTTAATAACAGCACCTGTTCCCTTTCTCAAATATATTAAATCAATCTTTTTTTTCTATATTTCAAATCTTATTAGCAGCTTTGTATCCCTCATAGTGATAGTAATAACTGAACTTCTTAGAAGTTAGGAACAAATTATGATGAGGAAGATGAAGTTCTTTATTAATTAGGCGTTTCATGTAACATAGTTTTTTTTTTTATAAAGAGGCTTCTTCCTCTTTTTAATTGACTGTACGGAAATATTAGTTTTCTACATTTTCCTCTTGTTCCTATATTATCTAGATTCTCATATTAGGTGTTTTCACATCCTGTTAGTCTTCTTCAGATATATATACATATATATATATATACACACATATATATATTTACATATAATACATGCCTTTGCATATTGACACACCCTTTCTATTTTCATCATCACTACACTGTCTGAGGCACTTAGTAAAAAATGATTTCAGTGAGATTACAAAGGAAGAAATCTATAACAGAAATAGCAATTGACTCCCCATCTCCTGGTTGGATCAGTAAGGACTATATCCAACTACAAAACCATCCTACATTCATAATATATTTATATATAGTTTTATTTAATATCTGAAGTGACTCACACTGTTTTTCTCACTGATGTTAATGTGTCAGCTTATTATACATGAGAGGAAATTTTGATTGTCTCAGTAGAGTTTACTTTATTAACAGTTCTAAGCCTATCACAAAGAAAAGTGTTCTGAAGTCTAGGTGATATCCTCATTTTTTAGTAGAAAAAATGTTTGTTATCTGTCAGGTTGCTTAAAATCTAATGGCAGCATATCTCCTAGTTGTTTATCTTCATTCTCTACAGATACCTAATTCCATGCCAAAAGAAAATAAGAGAAAAATATAAATCTTTCAAGAGAAATGTAATTATGGTAGCATAGAAATAAAATGTACAGGAATTGCATTAGACAAGTTATGGAAAAAAATAATGGTGTTGGTTAACTCATAATTCTCCCAATCAAATTTAACAGAGGGGATGAACCAAAGGTTGCTTAAATGTCTGGTTTCTCAAGTGAGGGCACTCTTTCAATACTATCTATCATAAAGAAAATAAAGTTTCTGTAGCTGGTTGGAAATGGAAAGCTGAATATAGAAGGAAAACAAAAGAATTACTTTAGAATTAGAAATAACAGACTGTAAAAAATGAAAATGCATTTTCTAACACAGTAATGAGCTCATATAAGATGACATTTATTGCCTTTTGCTATACCATATGTTGCATGTAAAGAGAGTTACTTTTCATCATCTCTCACACTGAAAGTGAGGAAAAGCTTTGTCAAATCAGCAGATCTAAGGGCTGTGACAAACTTCATTGTTTATATGAGAAAATGTTGATTACCCAAATGAATATTTTGAGTAGAATTTTAAACACATTCTATTTTAAGATAATAAATGTAGGAGATTACAAAGGGAGAGAATTGTTCCTTTTCCAAGCAGGACTGTATTAGACATCTTTGTTTGGAAGATATATTGCTCATCCATCACTAAGTATTGTCACAGTGATGATATATTAGTGCAGTTCATTATCAGAATAACAATATTCCTATGATGCATTGCTAGCTAGCACCAAGCTAGCTGGCGTGGTTCAGTTCTGAAGACTCAGCACTGTTCATGGTATTAAAACAAACTAAAGTCACTAAATTGACTAACTGATTTGTCATTGAATACAGTCAGCTTCTCACATGACAACAGCATAAAAGGTGAGCTTGGTTTATTAAAAACGGAAAACAGTATCAGAGCTCTTTTTTTTTTTTTCTTCTTCTGGCAAACATGTGATTTTTCATAATCTAGACACAAAAATAGTTTAGTCTTTGCTCAAGACCTATTGGGCATATCTTTCTCAATCAGGAGAGGTTTCTCTGCAGCAAACTTCTTCAGATGTTCTTTCTGTCTTAAAAAATCTTTCTAAAGTAAGAAAAGAAAGAGAAATGTAGGTGAAAATATTAAACAGAAAAAAAAAAAAAAAAAAAACCTAAGAAAGAAGGTAAATTATAACCCAGAAAAGCCTAACTAGGCATAAACTGCATTACTATGACCTAATATCAGAACTGATGTTGATAAAGCTGATCTTAACCATTTCAGTCATGTGTCAGTGAACATTTAGAAAGTTTTTTCCTTGTTTCAGTACACATTTTTATTAAAGAACACCAGTGATTCACAAAAGCAGTAAGATAAAAACAACAAAATATCAAGTTCTGGCCACTAAGTTTTGTAGGTTACGTATTTTACTACAGAGTAATATGGTCATTCTCTTTTCAAGAGAGGACATTTCTCTCTCTGTCCAAGAAAGAAGGACAGAGAGTTACAAAAGGAACAAGAAAATAATAATAAAAAATAAGCAGGATAACCTGTGTGTGTCTGAGCTTTACTGTATTAAAGCATAATTTTGAACAGTCTTTTGTCAGTATAAAAATGATCTGTTCTCATACTGTAAAGGGAAGGTAAAGCAGAACATCTGTATTAGTTGAAAGAAGAAAAAGGCTGGAAAATTAAAGAGGCACCATGAAGAGCAATGCCATAAGACTTCCATTAGTTCCATCTCAAAAGCCAGTTTAGATTCCTAATATTGCATAATTTCATTATCTTTCTTTTTTTTCCGATGTTTCCTGTTTCATAAATTTATATAATTTATACATAGAAAATGTATTATGTTGCATGTGTAATATGATTTTCATCAGTTGACTAAAGATTCTCTAATCTACCTCCTATTTCTCTTATTTGATTGTTGCTTGTCTTCTCTCATGTAGATGGTATGTTTTTACAGTGCTTGATGTTTATTTATGTGAAACACCAGAGCATGATCTTGTTGTTTGAAGGAACTCTTGCAGTGGCAACAATGAAGAAATATTAGTCTTGGTAAGCTGAAAAACACACAGTTTGAAATTACCATTTTGTCATCAACTTGAGGCTAAAATCAAATGAAAAGGCTAAAGTGCAAGGAATACAGATGAATGGAATGTGACTTTTTGCTGGGAATTTATTCTGTATACCAGAAAGCATATATTTTCATTACAAACTTCACCATACTTGCATGTTGCAATACAGGCAAAACTGTAAAATATATGCAATATTATATATATAACTGTAAAATATGTACAAATATATGCAGTTGAAGGGATAGTACATGTTGGAACTAGCACTGAACTCTTTATCAATGTCAGTTTTGTGACAACCTTTGATAGTGCACAGAGATTTCTTAAGCAACTTAGAGGTCAATATAAACTGCTCCTCTCTTTCAGAATGTAGCTTCTGATTGATTTCATTTCAGTGAAAACTGAGCAGCAAAAAGGCTGTGGTTTGTATTCCATTCCTTAGAAGATCAGAGGTTCCATGAGAACTTGATAAACTAAGTACAATTGTGTTAAAGTTAACCTCGCTATTATTGAGAAAATAAAAGTAACCCTGATATCTCAGTGCTCGTCCAAACTTCTCTAATAACTTTGCTATTGTTTGTTATGAAGTAGTTTCATAATTAGAACCAGAAATATCACAAGAAACAAGAAGATCCATTTTTATATAATATAATTCTTTACCAACTTCTTTGGAAAATACCTTGTGACCATAAGAACAATAAAATTATTTCTACTCTTCAAGGAGAGGAGACCCCACCTTTCTCTTAAGTTCATGATAAGTGACCCAAAAGTAAATAGCCTAAATTCTGTGTGTGTTGAAATGAAGTACAAACATAACAAGAACATATATATATATAAATATACTTTGGATCATATCTATTGGGAGTTCTTAACATTACCCTAAAACATGTAGGAAAGGTTCTGAGAAAGATCCTTTATCAGTTAGTTCTGTGTACAGATCCAGGAAGTATTCTAAAATGATGTCCCTAAAACAACCTAGATGTGTGATTCAGCTTTTGGGTAGTATATATGTATTAGTGTCAAAGTACTCCAAATATAAGTATGCACAACAGCCTGATGCTCAGATCACACTGACCAGATGCTGAGATACCTTTGCAACTTTTTGTGTTATTGATATAGACTAGCTAGCCCAAATATGTTACTAGAGATGAAGTTGTAGCTTTGAATAGTTAGAAATACATGCCCAAAAAATAGTAGTTCCAAAATGTCATGAGGATATATGTGGCTAAAGATGCAGGTAGAATGCTAGTAGTGTAGGCAGTGTGCTTAAAATGACATGAATTTCCAGTTTCTGAAAAGAATTTCTGGTCTTGGAAGTTGAATAACTTTTCTTTACTTTGCAGTTTGAGCTTATGTGTGAATCACTAACATGCAGTAAATATGGCAGTTTTTCCTGCCATTATTTGAGTTGCATTTCGGAAAAGGCTATCTTAGTAATTATAGAGAAACTGCTTCTACAGAATAAGAAACTGCTAGTGTGGTGCAAAGTAAAAACCTGTAATTGATATTTCTAAGTTTGCAGTTCCTTTCCTCTGCGAATACATCTGAGCAAACAAAAAGACATTTTGAACATAACATTGGGAAGTCAGAAGCTCACATTATTTGTCCATAACAAGCAGTTACAGAATGCATTATCTGTAAAAAGTAAGTCCTGAAAGAATAACTTACAGCTCAAGAACTCAGCTGACTGACATTTTAAAAATTCATTGAGAACAGCTATTAGCAGTGATGTCGCTGTTACTTGTTCAGCAAAGTTGTGGGGCAACTTTGTGGGGCAAAGTTTTCCATCTCAGGATGATCAAAATGAGGAATATAGGTTAAAGCAGTTTTCATGGTTGGACATTGATGAGGAGCAAAGGCCATACCTGTGTAAAATCACTGACTTCAGTAGAGTTAGACCAAACTCAAACTGGATAAGCAATGTGATATTACAAAGCATTTTAGCCCTTTGTGCAAGGCAAAAAATACCTATGGACTGACATACACATTAAGAAAGCTGTAGAGAATAGTAGAAGTGAAAGTATAGATACATCAAACTGTATAGATAGAATGCAGGAACTCAAGTAATGAGAGTAACTCCAGCTTCAAACTCAATACCGTCAATATATTTAAATAAGATATGCAGGAATCTTGGTGATTGTCCACTCAATTACTTCCATTCACAGTTCTTTCATCAGTTTCCATTCCCAACCGTCTGACCCCATGCTCAACTCCTCTGAAAAAGAAGAGCATAACAACTTAAGTTATTCACCATTCAATTGTTTGGTTTGGGTCTTCTTGTTAATTGATTGATCGATCGATTGATTTGCCTAGCTGCATGTGAATTACCAAGATTGATGTAGCTTAGCATACATAAGGCACTAAATGAAGGAGAGCTGATTAGAAGTGATTAAAAACCTTTGAGGAGCAACATGAAACAGTTCAAGTGAATGCTCTGTAGAGGCTGAGCCTTTGTAATTCAGTATTAAGTCTTGTTGAGTAATAAACTATTGTGCTTGGTGCAACTATATGCAAGTAATGAGATTATGCAGCCTGTAATAAAAAATATTTTACAGCATCAGGCACAGAACAACAGAAGAAGAAAGAGGAAAGCTGTGAGATGATATATATGAAAGGTGCCAAAGGAGGTTTTTTTGAGGGTTTTTTTTTTTTGTGTGTGTGTTTTCTGTGTTGTTTTTGTTGTTCATTTGTTTGTTTCCTCAGCTCCACCTGTGTTTTGAATTTTTGTTAAAGGAAAGAGTTTGTTGAATTATTCTTCTCCTTTGAATATTTGAGAAAAGCTTATTAGTCCTGGAGTTTTTATTACTTTTATTTGAATTGCTATCATTTAGTAATGTAACTTCTCTTCCCATGTTACTTTTTCTAAAGCATCTCATCCATAACAATACAGGTCATACATAAAAAGTGATAAACTTGGCAATGAGTGACTCTCCTTAAAAATTCCATCACTTTTTTTTTTTTTTTTTTTTTTTTTTGCACTTGCAAAACTAACATCTAGTGAAGATTGTTTCAGTACGAGAAAGTCTAAGTGGGAAGACAGAGGTTGATGTGCAGGAAATGGAAATTTTCTTTTCTTAAAACTTCCATCTGCACAAGTTCACAATTAAATAAATCTGTCCTTTAGAGGACAGATTGCTGAGAATCCCTCTATGTTCCTCAAAACAAGACAAAACCTAGGTTTTATTTTGGTCCAAAATGTTCACAAAAAAACCTGACTGAATGCCAAGTTTCCTTTTTTTATTATTTTATTTGAAGTCCAGCATTTTAATTTTACATGCAAAACATTACATACAATTCACCAGCTTGTCCAAAGTGAATGAAAGTAGTGCTTTGTCATAGCTCAGATGCTGAGATGGGAATCTAAATGAGCAGTCACAGTATTCTGTATTTTTGCATTATCTGCAAATGCAGCTTCTTTGACGGAATTGATTTTCAATTGGTTTCCTTCTATTTAACATCAGTGCTTATAAATCTGAATTTTAACTTTCTCTCCAAGTTTTTCAAGCGCATAGAAGTGCTATTTAAAAGAGTCAATGAAACTGCAACACATAAACACATAAGCGCACATCGACATAGAAAATCTGAGGGAATCAAGAGCGATGGAGCAATCCGTTTTTCACTAACTGAAGCACTGTCATCAGAGGTGGGAAGAGTTTTTCCCAGTGTATTTCAGTGACACAGAGAAAGTAATGGGACAGAACATGAAAATAAAATCTATCCACAAAAATTCAGTGGCAGTGTGAAAAACCTGGACTCTGCTGCATTCTTCTGTGTCTTCATTTTCCAAACAGTTTTGAGGGTGAAGTTATCCTCTGTACAGAAACCCTAAACAAGATATATATATCTTAGTTAAAATTTGCTTAAACCTACATTCAATACTTCTTCAGAACCTATGCTGATTTTCTTCATGAAGAACAGACTTAGTCTTTCATGGACATTATTAATAGTATGAATTACTTTGAAGCAGCACTGCTCATGCATCAGCAAACAATCTAATGCTGAAATGTTTAGCTGACTTACAATGACTGCTAATTTTGATTGTTATACTGTCACAGTTTTATAACAGTATATTCAGTATGAATTGGAGTCAAAAGCAGCCAAATGGTATGCCATGGCTGACATTGCTAATACCTTATTTTCCATTCCTTTGGCCACAGAATGTAGGCCACAGTTTGCTTTCACCTGGAGGGGTGTTTAGTATACCAGGATTTGCCCCAGGGGTGGAAACATAGCACAACCATTTGCCATGGGTTGATCCAAGCTGCACTGGAACAGCATGGTGCTCCTGAGCATTTACAGTACATTGATGACATTACTGTGTGGGGCAACAGAGCAAGGGAATTTTTTGAGAAAGGAGAGCAAATAATTCAGATCCTTCTGTGTGCTGGTTTTGCTATTAAGCAGAGCAAAGCGAAAGGACCTGCACAGGAAGTTGAGTTCCTAGGTATGAAGTGGCAAGATAGATGTTGTCACATCGCTATGGATGTGATCAGCAAAATCACTGCCATGTCTCCATCCACAAGTAAGAAAGAGATGCAATCTTTTCTGGGTGTAATGGGCTTTTGGAGAATGCATGTTCCAAACTACAGCCCTGTTGAGGGATGACTCCACAGCTGAGGGGGTCATGGGTCTCTTGAACAGTTGTACGAGCAGAACAGACCTAACAATCGGCAGGAGATACAGATGGAAAAGTACTAGCTCGTTATAATGGCTGTGAGCTCAGGTGCTATGTGCACAACCCAGGCTATGAGACCTTGAAGCTGTCAAAGCAGGAAGACAAACTGAGGCTTCAGTTAAGATAAGGGGGTAGCTAGCCTGGGAAGAGATTAAGACAGTGGAATGGTATGAAAACATGCACAACCAATAGTATTCTTAGGCAGGGGGCTTTTCGCTATGCTTCAACCATTACACACTGATGCACGTTTGTCACTATCTATATATATGTGTAAGTAATGGATAATAAATGGAGACTCTGATGCACTCATATTGGGTCATGTCATCACTCCCCATGCAGCTTGGCCAGCGAATGGACTAAATTCCAGTTTTGAATCCTTGGGGGTCCGTAACACAGCCCTACTGTAATCTCCTCTTATCAGGTGACACAGAAAAAGAACGATTTTGCCTGAGCAGCAGCAGGCTTTTGAGCAGATTAAGCAGGAGATAGCCCAGGCTGTGGCCCTGGGGCCAGTACAGACGGGACAGGATGTAAAGAACATCCTTTATATTGCTGTTGGAGATAAAGGTCTCACTTGGAGCTTCTGGCAAAGAGCCTCAGGAGAGATCCAAGGTCAACCCCTGGGATTCTGGAGTCGAGAGTACAGAGAGTCTTAAGAGTGCTACACTCCAACTGAAAAAGGAGATCTTAGCCACATATGAGGGGGTTTGGGCTGCTTCTGAAGTAATCAGTACTGAAACGCAGCTCCTTCTAGCTCCTCGACTGCCAGTGTTGAATTGAATGTTCAGAGGAAAGGTTGCCTCCACCCATCATGCTACTGATGCCAGTTGGAGTAAGTGAATTGTACTGAATACACAATGAGCTCAGATGAGGAACCTCAGCTGTCCAGGGATCCTAGAGGTGATTATGGACTGACCTGAAGACAAAAAGTTTGGAACATCACCAGCAGAAGAGGTATCACAAGCTAAAGAGGCCCCCACCGTACAATGAACTACCAGAAAATGAAAATAAATTTGCCCTGTTCAAAGATGGATCTTGTCTTATTTTAGGGAAGCATCGCAGATGGAAATCTGCTCTGTGGAGCCCCACACAACAAGTTGCAGAGGCCACTGAAGAAAAAGGAGAATCAAGCTAGTTTGCAGAGGTAAAGGCTGTCCTATTGGCCTTAGATTTTGTTGAATGGGAGAGATGGCCAATGCTTTATCTTTATACTGACTCATGGATGATGGCGAATACCTTATGGGAGTGGTTACTGCAGTGGGAACAAAATAACTGGCAAAGAGGGGGTAAACCTATTTGGGTTACTGAACTGTGGAAAAACATTGCTGCCTGAATAAAGAATGTGGTTGTAAAGGTGCGTCAGGTAGATGGTCATGTGCCCAAGAGTTGGGCTACTGAAGAACAACAAAATAACCATCAGGTAGATCAAGCTGCCAGAATTAAGGTGGCTCAGGTAGACTTGGACTGGTAACACAAGAGTGAGTTGTTTCTCACTGCGTGGGCCCATGAGACCTTGAGCCATCAAGGAAGAGATGCAAAATATAAATGGGCTAGAGACCGAGGGGTGGACTTAACTATGGACACTATTGCACAGGTTATTCAAGACTGTGACACATGCACCACAGTTAAGCAAGCCAAGAGGATGAAACTCCTTTGGGGGGAAGGACGATGCAAAAGTATAAATATGGGGAGGTGTGGCAGGTTTATATCACCTTGCCACAATCTTGCAATGGTAAGTGTTACGTGCTTACTATGGTAGAGGCAACCACTGGCTGGCTTGAAACATATGCAGTACCCTATACTACCACCTGAAACACCATACTAGGTCTCGAGAAACAAGTCCCGTGGTGACATGGCACTCCAGAAAGAATTGAATCAGATAATGGGACTAATTTCAAAAATTCTCTTGTAAATATTTGGGCCAAAGATCATGGCATTGAGTAGATTTACCATATCCCCTATCATGAACCAGCTTCTGGTAAAATTGAATGATACAATGGGTTGTTAAAAACCATGTTGAAAGCATTTAAGAACTGGGAGAAGCATTTGGCAGAAGCCACCTGGTTGGTCAACACTCAAGGATCTATCAATCGTGATGGTCCTGCCAGCTCCCTACATACTATCAAGGGAAATAAGGTCCCCGTGGTACATGGAAAGAACATGTTGGGAAAAGTGGTTTGGGTCATTTCAGCTTCTGGGAAGGATAAGCATCTTCATGGAACTGTTTTTGCCCAGGGACCTGGGTCCATTCGGTGGTTGATGCAGAAAGATGGGGATGTTCAATGTGTACTACAAGGGAATTTGATGCTGGGGAGAGCAGACAGTAATTCCATGTATATGTGTGTGTGTGTGTGTGTTTAAAGTTTGGTAATTATGATTTGTTTATATTAAGCATGATGTAGTGATGTAGAATAAGGGGTGGAATGTCATGGTTTTATGATTTTTGGTTATTGGTATTTCACATCATAACATCATGTAGTGCACTGGGAGTTAGAGTTAATGCTCCAGTTCCAGGTACCAGTCTGGAAAAGAAGAACTACGCACCCCAGAATGCTTTGTGTTCAGAGAGGAGATATATGAGACCTTCCCTTTTTTCCTTCGCTCTCCTCCCTGAAGCTCAACCTGACTGCGCATCTCACCTGAGCTTTATGGTGAGGCCTTTCCACCTTTCAGGCTCTCTCTCTCATTATATTTGATTTATTAGCTTCAGTTCTAATTATATTGTATGGTAGTGTGTTATCTTGCATTCCAATACCATATTTAGTAAATTAGTTTGTTTCTCCTCCGATTGTTGTCTCTGTTTTTAATTATTTGGGGTCCCCTGTTTCCCCTTTCTGGAGGCATGGATCTGCAGATCCCTCTGCCCCACTAGTCATGGAACTGGGCTGAACCAGCCTGTAAACCCGTTGACAATACCTCATCTGATTTTTAATTAAATCTCTTATTTTTGCAGAACTGACTAACCCCAAGAAGTCCACTGAACAGTTTGCAAAAGCTTGAAGGGAGAATGTGACTATTTGAAATAACAATTATTTCTGAGACTTTTGCGAACTTTGAATTGAAAATAATGCTAAATATGTGTTGTGGGTTTTTTTTTTTTCCTAATATGCAACCAAGCTATGCAGTAAGAAAAGTCACAGAAAATATGGCAAATAATGACTTTTGATTAAAGTATAGAACAGTAGCATGCCATATAGCGTATGAAGAAATCTTGAAATTCCCTGAGCAATTTGCCTAAGTATTTGCTTCTTGAGCTAAAGCATAACAGACTAGGATGTGAGTTTCTGTAAGAGAGGATTAATCTCATCTAACTTTAGCCAACTGAAGGGTACATCGCTGTTCTAAGCCACCATTTGGGTTCTTTATAAAGGCAATGAGAGAGAGCTATATATATATATATCTCCTGGGAACAACCTCTTTAAAGGGTCAGACTAAGTCAAGTAGTGTGAACTATCTTTACACTGTACTCACTCTTCTGACTGCTGAGGTATTTTAGATTATAGCATGGATTAGAAGCTCACTTCTCAGAAAGGTGAATTTTGATGATATCTACTCAGGTATAAGTTTTCTACTGGCTATTTGCTCTTAGAACAATCTCAAATCATCTTTTTGACTTAAGTATTTGGTAATGAATCTGAATGGTGATCATAGGAATTGGTCTATCCGTCAAAAATATTTTCTTAAACTGTTGTCTTGATTTTTGCCTACTAAACAATGGGTATTTCATTCAATAAAAAGCGGGGAATGAATGTTAATTATCACAATGCAGTGTTACTGTGCAGCAAATCAAAGAAAGTACAACAAAAGGGGAACTTGTAGAACACCGTTTTTTACTGAATTCAATTTTTCAACATTTTAATAGCTGTAGCATTCATTAATATTATAATTCACTCTTTTTAAACTCTTTTTTTTAAGCAATGCAAAAATAGATCATAATAGTTCTAAAAGAGACATTATTGTCTGTTGTATAGATACTCAATTACAGACTTTTAAATGTACAAATTATGTAAATGTTTATTTGGGGAGTATTTACAAAATACATTATTGGCTCAGTAAGCCATAACAGTTCCAGTCTGTCAGAGAAATACATATTTAGGTCCTACTTAAAATGCAAATTATTGACCCAATAGACCATAACAGCTTCTTCAGAACTGCTGCATTCTATCGTGGAAATCCATGGCTGGGGACTTGCTGCCTAATGACTTTTGTGTGAAAGCTGCCTTGGAAAATGTCCTTAAGAACACAAATTTCTCACATGATAGAACATAATGGCTCTTTTTCAACAGTTACTGAGTATAGAATAGTATTGGGTTCTATTAGACAACTAGCTAGTTGTCAGATCTCAGACAAAATTGCACAGATGTTATACAAAGATATCCATTGGCTTCAGATTCCTCTCCAATTTACTTTAAACAAGAGGTAAAAATGCAGCGCAGTTATTTTCCTAAAAATGACTGCTCATTCCTCATGAGTATTTACGCTAATTTTAGAATGAAGCAACTTAGAGTAATACTGAATGTACTTTGGAAAACCAAGACAGAGACCAATATTCTGAAAGGATTATTATAAACCTTCATTAAGCAAAGCACTCTGCATGTCCTTCAAGAGGAAGTACATTGGCAAAAAGATTGAGTTTGAACACTTTTAAATGTTGCACATTGAATTATAGTAAAACCAGGCCAGACCTCCATTATGCAGCAGCCAACATATCAATCTCAAAGAAGTCAGCATGTTGCTGAGTAAACATTTGTCTGTATGGGAAAAAGTCCAAGAAGTCGAGGACAGTGTCAAGAGTTTGTATTTCTGGGAAGGTATGATAGTTGTACACCATGGTTCAGTTCTGCAAGTGTACAGTTAAAGGTACATTTTCCCCAGAACAGTGATCTATTATCAGGTAAACATTCTGAACTACTACGGGAGTTGGAATACCTTAGCAACTCTCAGTTTACAGACTTTGAAATTCTCATTAAGAGACATTGAATAGGAATTTATATTTGTAAAGGACTATTCTACTTTTGAACAGTTCTTACGTCTACCAAGTGTACTCTTTTCAACATCGGAAATACAATTCTTCTGTGGACATCCTTTGTAGTTATTGATTTTTTTAAACTCTTAGATTTTGTTTCTTGGGTTTTTGCATTAACAGACGATAAGCATCAATACAGCGGCAGAAAAAGGGTAAGGGAATGAATGAAGAACAAGCTTTTGGAATTAGTTATTAAAATCTGAATTCTAAAGCTCATTCAATGCAATTCAAGACCAGTAATGTTACCAAAAACAAAACAAAACAAAACAACAAAGCAACAAAAAACAACAGAAAACCTCTCAAATCTTAGAGAACTTATTTCATTGATGACTGTAATAAATTCTAGCTTTATTATTATCATTATTTCTTATTACTACCTTTATTCTTTTATCTTTATTCTCAAAGTTTTCATTGTTTTACTGCTATGTACCCACATGCTAAATAACTTAATTAAAATTTTGCTATCTGTATTTATGGTTGTTGTCTTTGCATGTGCCCAGATTGTACAGCATTGGTAAACAACTCACATTTTTTCTTCTGGAGATATATGTGGCATATAGGAAATGTTTTGCAGATTTTCATTTATTCTAGATTGGTCCTCACAAATTAGTAAAGAAGTACACAAAATCATAGAATCACTCAGGTTGGAAAAGACCTTAAAGGTCATTAAGTCCAACCACAACCTAACCAGACTACCCTAACTAACAACCCTCCGCTTTATCATGTCCCTGAGCACCACATCCAAACAGTCTGTAAACACATCCAGGGATGGTGACTCAGCCACCTCACTGTGGAGCCTATTCCACTGCCTAACAACCCTTCCTGTAAAGAGAGTTTCCTGATATCCAACCTAGACTTCCCCTGGCTCAGTGTAAGCCCATTTCCCCTCATCCTGTCACCTGTCACCAGTGAGAAGGGACCAGACCCGCTCTTACTGTAGGCACCTTTTAGATATTGGAAGAGAGCAATAAGGTCTCCCCTTGGAGAGGGGAGACACTTGGCCCTATTGAAACTCATACAGTTTACGTTGGCCCATTGATCCAGTCTATCCAGGTCCCTCTGTAGCGCTCTTCTCCCCTCAGGCAGATGAACACTCCCTCCCAACTTGGTGTCATCTGCAAACTTAGTGAGGGTGTACTCAATCCCCATACATATTTGATTGGAGAAAAAAAATTGCAATGCTTCATTATTTGATAAAAGTGAGAGTATTTCTGAATTCTCTTTATTTCAAACTGTGAGACCATAAGAGAAATAATTCAGAAGCAATATATTTTTGTATTTCAACATCTGAAGGAATAAATTAGAATTTTCTTTACAATAAGGTGTTTTTACATAGGTTTAAGTGGAAGTAGACCTTGTATGTGTAATAGTTGAGGACATATTTGAGAAGGCAAAAAATGAAGTGATATGAAGAAGGTATATTAGAATTAGAAATTAAGAGTATACTTTCAGTAAATTCCTACCCACTCAAATGATGTAATAACGGAAAAGATAACCTGGCTTTCAATCATATTTTGGATTTGATCATTGAGATAAGATAGAATCTTCTCCTAAAAGGGTATTCTTATTCTTATTCTTTCACTTATTTCTTGTAGATCTTCTCCGTGATGCCAGTTTTAATTGATTTTTTTTTTCAATATTATGGACAATAGGAAAGCAAATTAGAAGCAACGTAACCCATAGCTGCATCCCTTCATAGAGCTGTGATTGGATGTGTACTCAAAAGCCAAGTAGCTGAACTGGTGTCATTACTTTCTAGTCTTTCAAACAGGGCAATGGAGCTGAAGAGAGCTAATGTTTAACTTCAAAACTGAGATTAAACATGGCACTGTGACAGAACACTATGCTGGGAAACAAAGCATTCATGAAAAGCCTTTCACCTTGAAGACAGCAGCACAGCAAGCAACCAGGAGACTATGCTTGGAAATTCAACAATATAAAGCTCTAAGCAACCTGATATAACCCCACAGTCAACCTTGCTTTGAGCAGGAAGAGATGTCTTGAGATGTTCTTTCTAATCTGAATTATTCAGTTAATCTGTGCATGCAAATGGTTGCATGAAATCATGGAATTCCAGACTCCAAATGGAGGCTTGGACACAGTTAGCAAGTACATAAAATACAAATATCTAAGTAATGCTTCTATTATAAATCTTTGTACTTTGACAACTCTTGGGCAGGATATATCATAAATTTGAAAATTTCCTTAGTACTAGGGTGTCTCGTTCCAATTTATAGGAGGGAGAGGAGGTTCTTTGAAATATGTATGCCCGGCGTGAGATTAAGAAACAACGGTTCAAATGTTGGTCCGACCAGTTTATTACAAATGTTAATAAGGGAGACGAAGTAAGGGGAGGACGAACACTATTACGGATTGGGGTGACGGGGAAGGGAAGGCGAGCGATAGAAAAGATAGAAAGAGGCAAGAATTGCGTAAAGCGGGGATAGTCACCACCAGGATCCAGCAGCAGTCCCGTTGCACGACGTTCCGACGGTCCGAGGCCGAAGGGCAGGAGCAGCGAGGCCGGTCTTGGGCAACAAGAGGGTGCAGGTCAGGGAGGAAGCAGCAGGTCTCAGGTAGCAGGCCCAGGGAAGTCCGTCAGCAAACGGTCCGTAGAGAAGGATCTGAAGGCAGGAAGCTCGTGTCGTGGTGAGAGATCATGAGAGATCAGCCTCTGTGTTGCGGTGAGAGATCAGTGTCCACGTTGCGGTGAAGGATCAGATGGCAGAGAACCCCTCAAGTCTGTCGTGGTGAGAGATAAGTTGTGGTGAAGGATCAACCTCCACCTCGCTGTGGTTGTTGGACCCTCTTTTATCCTCCATTTTCTGCTGCCTACGTGACATTCCTGGGTGCTTGAGCAAGAGTCCTGTGCATACCTCCTGAGATGGCCATTTTCCTTGAGATAAGTCCACACAAAAAGACCGTTTCCCGGCCATTAGCAGCAGCTTATCTCTCTCTCGATGCCCCTGGCCTTGTCCATCTGTGCTCCTTAGAAGATATCACAATCCTTAGCCAGGACCTGTCCATCAGTGTCCTCAAGACAAAAGATTTCTCTGCCTTTGCCCAGGACTTGCCTGGACTTGTTCCTCAACAAACTTTGAGTCAATGATATAAAAGAATAGTCTCTTACATAGGGAAATAAGGAGAGTAATTTCATTACAGTTATTCTTTAGTCTAGAGTGAAATTAATAACTGAAGATAGAAAGTAGAAAGATTGTTCAAGTGAGAGAATGCACTCCAGGACCCCATGTCGCAGTAGTAAATCATTAGCTTAATGTCTGAATTCTAGGAGCATTATATATATGCATACCACACACGTAATTTGTGTTAAACTAGATTGCGGTCTAGCATACTATATAGAGCAGACTGTATCCACTGCAGTATTCTATATTGATCCGGGAAATGGCAATCTGATTCGCAAACAAGTTTTCACAACCTCTGCATTCTTTCAGTGAACCAGACTTAAGCCAAACCATGTTCTTTTCCCTTTTTTCCTTACTCTTATTCTTATTTTTTGAATTTTCTATCTCCTTATTTTTTCTGAGCTTTTCTAGAAGCAAGAAATTTCTCACTGCTAATTCCCTTTATGTTATTACTCTCTCATCACTCCAGGTTGTTTCTCTTCCTTTTCTGTTTCCTTTTTCATGCCAGCATGATTCCCTTGTCACCATCTTAAGCTATTTCATCCATCCTATTGCTCAGTGGAGGTAAAATTAACCTACGTTAGTAGCCTGTGTAAGAACCTCCCTCTACCAAAGCCAGAGGGTGTAGTTGTGTGAAATCCCACATCTCCCCCAGGGAAGACAGAACACTTTGATCAGGACTTTGATATCAGTCTCTTAAGTGTTAGCTTGCAAACAGACTGAGAGGAAGCAAACAGGTTGGACTGCCTTATGCAGTCTTAAGGTGTCTTAGGTTTCTTCTGTTGAAAGAGCACTCTCCCTAATGTGTTAAGATATCACTTTAAAATGAGAAAAACTTGTTTTCAGCTGATACTTCTGTTCTACTTGACATGAACCAGAGACAGCTGACAGCTACTATATGCAATTTTCTGTACACTTCTGCACTGCGACATTTTAAGGAAATTGTATCAGACCTAGTAGCCAGCTGAACTGTCACTGAATGACTATAGGAACTACTTTTTGCAAAGTGGTTGGTGTGGCTAAATTTTATCTCCAAAGTCTTGAAAACCTAGTTTAGCAAATTGTACAGAAAGATCTCTTTGCATACAGATGATTTTTTAATCATCAAGCAACTCTGTATAGAGACAAATGTGTCAAAAAATGTTCTAAACACAATGGAGAGATGTACAAAGTTAAAGTGCTAAAAAAAAAATAAAAAAAATAAAAAAAATGAAGTCTAGGTATGAATCCAAAATATACTAAATAGACTACAGATTTACTCTCAGGGGGAAAAAAAAAAAAGAAAAAAAAAAAGAGAATCACAAACATACATGAAACTCGACAAAAACTGATTTATATAGATTAAATATAACCAGAAATAACTTCACAAATAAATATTTGCTTTTTAATGTAATAATTAATAATCACTAAGTTTCCTAAAGAAATTCATCCCCTTACATTTTATGCCTGAGGAAATGCCACTTTAAAAATAAATAAACAAACAAAAAAAAAAGTTCATTGCCAACAAGAAAAAAGAAAAAAGAAAATGACATTATTAATGATGCTAGCAATTGCAATGATGTACGTAATTACACATTTATCTTTTCCCCTAAAACCAACGTATTTTTTTCCAAAGTCAGGCTGGAGGGGCTCTGAGCACCCCAGTCAGCTTTAGATGTCATTGCAGGGGAGTTGGACTGGACAGCCTTCAGAGGTTCCTTTAAACTCAAATGATTGTATGATTCTATGAAAGGAATTCAGGGACAGATATTTCTGCTTTTCATCATTTAAGTATCTGCTTTTGAGGTTTACTTTATATTCAGTGAGTATACTATTGGTATTTGAAAATTATGGCCACATAGTGAGAATCACAGAAATAAAGAGGATTTTTTTTTTAAGGTCAAACATACAAATGTAAGCAAAAGTGTCATAATTCATAATACAAAACATTGTATGTGTTATAATTCCAGAGGACCTTATTTCCTTTAAATATAACATTTTATTTTTATTTTATAAAGATATTTTATTACTATGTCTTCACTATTACCACAGCTATTAATCTTAACTTCCAATCTCACGACTGTATGTATCTCAAGATAAAGAAATATATTGAGAGCCACGTGTATTTTTCTGTTAGTCTTAACAAGGTCTCCTTGTTTTCAAAGGGAGTCGATGAGACCCCATGACTGAGAAAACGGGCTTAGCCTAGTATTAAAATGGTGATGACACTCTTCCCATCCTCAGATACTGGGCCAAAGCAAATGTGTCTGACAAAATCTGCATTTGTCAGAGTTCCCCTTTACAAGAAATTCTCCATTGTGTAATTGCAACCAGATTGCAGGTTGAGAGGCATCAACAAACTAGAAAGGGGAATTTATATCTCTCTTACATACACTTATGTGTGAACAATAAGAATTCAACCTTGAAATTGAAGCAAATACTAGAAAGCATTCAGAGCTTTTTACTTTCAGCCTCTAACAAAAGCCAAGTGTGAGGAAAGATATAGCTCAGAAGATACAGGACAAATGATACTGCCCAATCTATTTTGACAAGGGTACTTCTGTTGATCAGAGCTTCTAATCATTTCTTATAAATCTTAGTGCTAACTCAAAATATGTGAAGGCAGAAAATTCATTTTAAAACTACTGAAAGAGATTTATATGAAAACAAAACAAAAAACAACACAAAAATCATTTGTTTAAATGTAACTCATCTACTTGTTTTTCTAATGCCTCAGAGAAGACAAAAGAAAATCCTTTTGGATATTAAAAAGAAATATTTATACACAGCATCTGAAAGACGCAATTAAATGAGTTATCTCACGACTAAAGTTGTAAGATTAAAAGAAAATTGTCATCCTGAATTTCTTAATAGATTTGCTATTAAGATTGAATTGATTGATTGATTGAAGGGAGGAAGGAAGGAAGGAACTTTACTATTTATGACTGACAGGAGCATCAATAAATATTATTATTCAATGGAACAATGCTGTCGTTTGTAAACTTTGTGGAAAATATGAGGCCTACTGATTGTGTCAAGATCACTGTGTCATATTCTGCAGGATAATGAGTAGTCATCATTTGGCAAATTTGATTTCTAGTAGTAATACAAGTGAATTCAATGAAATCTTATTTTCTTTGCCTATCTTGATTTAAAATAAAAATAAAAATAATAAAAATATTTCAAGAATAAAAATATTTCAAGAATGTATAACTGTGGTCATAGTTTTTTTGTTTGTTTTTTTGTTTGTTTGTTTTTTGAGACTTCATGAATTTCAGGAGCAGTTGTGGGGAAAGACAAAGAAATCTACCCCTGTCTGATCTGGATACTGGGGTTTGCATCTCCCATCATTCATCTCCATGCAGCTCTCTCATCTCCAGAACCTATCTCTCATCTCCAGAACCTACCCCTCTGTCAGGATCTTCTCTACATCCAGAATCAATATCTCTGCCTTTTGGGAATCATTTCTACTTTTTGAACTTCTTTTCCTTCCAGGCCCCAGTTTTTCAAGCAAAATAGTCTGCAGAAGCACATATGTCTCCTGTTTAATTCTTCTGTCTCATTTCTGTCTATTAGCTGGAGGATTCAGGATGTACAATTTTTGTTTATTCAAGATATTAAAATTTGCAGTCAACTTATGCTCACTGGGGCTAGCAAACAGCAGGCTCCTTCCTGAGAGTTCAGAAGCTTAGTTTTGGACATTTGCCCTCCTCTACACCACACACATACACAATTGTCTGCCAACTATAAGCATTCACAGTTCAAGATACATATGCTCCTATGCAGCAATCTAAGAACTTTACAAAACTCTTGAATATATATTTAAGGTTTTGTATCTAACATCATCCAATATAATAATAATAATAACTTGTCAAAATTAGTTGTCCTACCTCATTCATTTTTTCTACACCAGATTATAAGGGCAATTAGTTTAATAGTAATTTTAAAAAGCAGAAATCTGTGATTATGAAAATAATGTGTACCCTAAAAATATAAAAAAACATACCCAAATGTGAGGAAAGACCTATAAAAACTCTGCTGTAGAGCATCAATCATTAAAAAGTCAACAGCTCAGAGAGTAGTAAGGAAATAGGAAATCTAAGAATCACTCAACTCTCCATCTAAATTGACAGGAGGTATAAAAATCTATATTCAGCTGTGTGATGTATTGCAGTATGCACTGAGATGGATTCCAGAAGAAAAACATATTTAGTCCAGTATTTTTGAGGTTGGTATCATGTTCAGTTTTAAAAGACAAATGAAAGCAGATACAGCAAGTTGCTGACTAAATGAAGCCATCTTCAGTAGTAGACAGGATTTTCATGTCAAAGTTTTCTTTCCAGTTAAAGACATGGACTTGCAGAATTTTAGTTGTAACATCTGCTGTTCAAATGGTCAGCAATTAGAGATATTGTCATAGAACGGTGTTGCACCAGAGCAGGATGGATAACAAAACAGGACAAGAGAGTCTTGGGAAACATAGGCACAATAAGTGATATTTGATATTTTATTAGGTGTATAGCTCCTAGCTTATGCTTTTTTTTTTTTTCCTGTCCTTTTTTTCCTATGGAACAGTTGTAACAGAATGTTGGCTGCCACAACCTATGTAACAAACAAGCAAACAAACTTTTTTGTGTCTTAGCTTTCAGACACTGACTGTCTGAATAAAGCTTGATTTCTTGATAAACTGAGCACCTTCAATCTTTTTAGCCAGAAGTCATTTTGAAAATTTTATCTCCCTAGAGAATAATCCTGAAACACTACTGGATGAACATATTTTGTAATAGTAAGCTTATAAGAGACATGGTGATATTTTCAGTAAGCTTAGGCTACATTGTTTTTGTTTACAAATACACATAATCTGAAGATATAACTCAGAATTATTTTCTATTTTTTCACTGTATATAACATCTGGATTTCTACAGATAGTTAAGTATTTTAGCACAGAAATAGGAAAATAAAACAACCTCTTTGATTGAAAAAATTATCCATCCTTCAGTCTGCTCTGATTTTATAAAATACATGTGTTTGAGGCATCTTTTAAATGATTTTGTGTCACTTGATCTGATGGGATGACTCCTGCCCAAGACAGGGATTTCGAACTCGATGATCTTTCAGATTCCTTCCAACCCAAACTATTATGTGATTCTACATTTCTTTTTGAATTTATGTAATTTCTAAGGGCCATCATTTCTCTTTTAATTAGTTGTTGGGAGCTACAGAAAACATTAAGGTAAATAGAAAAGTAAGTGCGGGTCAGTGTAGAAATATTTAAATGAACATTATATTAAAGCTGTACTGAAAAAATAGTTGGCAAAACACTCTAGTAAAACCTCAGCAGTTCTGAGATCAATTTCTGCATGATGCTTTACTCAGTTGCTCGACTTCTCTCTCTTTTTTTTTTAATTATTATTTTATTTTCATCTCCTCTTATTTAGACACCACCTACTTATTTGGACATTAAGATAGAGACTGAACTCTACCTACTCAGGTAGTATGGGTGACTTTCATGATCTCTCTGATCAGTGTTGAAAAAATGGTACATAAAAGCTTTTGTATTAAAAAAAATTAAAATCACTGAGAATACTAATGATTTAAAACATTCTTCTATGTCTGTCATACTTTCATACTTGTTAGATAAATAAGACCTTAGCATCCAGCTCCCCGTTTGGATACCAGTCTGTTTTGCCTGCTACTTGCAATGACTTCAGGAAGGGAACAGTCTTGTATACGCGTAGCAGAACGTCTTTGAAATTCATTCTTACAGGTAAATGCAAGGCCTCAAGAGAGGAGGTCATAAGATTGTATCGAGAATCTCAAAGAAGACATTAAGAACTAGCCTACAAAAGCTGCCAATATGATGTGCTGCCATTTGTTGCTTTAAGAATAAAAAACATACATCAATTCCTCAGAGACATAAAATGTGACTTTCATGCTATCTCTGATCAGTTTTGAAAAAAAGGTACATACAAGTTGAAGCTTGGCAGGTCTCGAAAATTTTTCCACAAAACCTGGCCCAATTTATTTCTGATGTGAAAATTATTGAGGTGAATGAAGCATGAGTTTTCATCAAGTTCAAGCCTATAGAAGGCCCACTCAGTTTTTCCATTTATGCAAAGACCTCAGCCACCTGAGGTGTTACTCTGAGTCATTTTTATAATAACACAGTTTTCCAGACCATAAATAGCAGAGAGAAGAGAAAATGCTATTGTCTTGTATGTGTGTGTGATGAAGAAAGTGGAGCTCTGCAACACTGACTCTTCTGAAAGGATCCATCCTTCCTGAGATGCAGAAATGTCAGCCTGCCTCCCCCACAGTAGACAGCTTGCCTCTGCAGAAGAAGCCAGAGCTGCTTGAATTCTGTAGGTGTAGCTTTTCAAAAAGTGCATGCTAAGTAAGTTACATCAAATAGTTGGCAAGATCTCTGACAGCTTTCAGGTAAACATTTCACACTCAAAGAGGAGATGCTTGTTTTCTTAAAAATTAATGGTTCATAAACAACCTGAGCTCCATTCTGATTTTGGAGCAATTTTATGCCAAAGTAAATCCATCGATTACTGCTGATTTACACTGATGTTCTCCCACAAAGTCCTCTAAAGTTCAGCTCAAATGAAAAAAAAAAAGAAAAAAAAAGACTTTGGCTTAGTTTTATATGTACTTTCCACCCCACTCGCCCCCCCCACCCCCCATCTCCTCCAAATATACGTATAAGTATCAAGATTCATTTTTAAACCAGAGTCTGTAGTTTTATGTAAGGGTACAGCCCTTAAAATTTCATCTCAGATTTTTTTTACATAATAGACTTTGCGCAAACATTCTGTTTCCCCTCCTTTTCTGATGTGTTCTATTTCTGTTTTATACAGACAGATAGTTAGATACTGATATTTTACTATCTCATTATTCTGTATTAAATATTGTTAATAGTTATTTCAATTGTATGACCATCATGTTCTAGCCTTGATGCCACTTTGAAGGTATGAGAATCTATTCATTTTTCAGTTGTGTATGGAAATGTTGAGAAGCCACACACAATGAAAACTGGGTACAAGAACATATGTGGTAAGGTGGGATGAGAAAGAAAAGATCCTCTTCCTCCTCCTAAATTCCACACTTCATCCCTTTCAATTTTATTGAGTGTAAATACTGAACATTATATATACCCATGTAACTTCAAAACAATTTAAAAAAGAGGCAATATACTAGCAAGTAGACTACAGATTCATCACCTTTACACTCTCTTTGATAGATTGAGACTGTTTGAGAGGGAGATAATTGTGTATTTAAAATAAGAGCATGGGAGACATTTCTCTGTATATCTGTGGGCCTTTCCCCTCCTTTCTGTGCCCTTGCGTACGCTCCTAACAACATGACTTATGTAACTGAGTGCATATGTAAATATAGACTTATGTTTATGGAATTACATTTCATTCTGCCCACACTTCAAGGAGATTAAGAGAACAGCATCGTTCTGAAATTACTTATCATTTTCTCAGTGTTTTGCAAATTTCTATGACGGGTTGTCTACACACAGTGTTACCTGAGATCCACATATAGAAGATCTCTATGCAAAAAGTACTCCATAAATTTATTTATGCTATACATTAGCTTACTTCCAGTTTTGTTCTATTTCCTTCCAATACTGTGCTGGTTGAAGAGCTTTTCTACTTAGTACTTGCTAATGTAGTTACTTGAGTTGTAGCCTAAACAATGACATCAGCAATATCCAGTCAGTGATATTAACTTTGCAATACAATTCCCAGCGTGAACACACTTTCTCAACGACAAGTATATTTATTTACAATTTAGCTTAATCTTCTTCTACAGGAGATTATTCACAGTTTAAATTATACTCCCATGTCAATACATGTCCTTGTGTATCTAAGAAGGTTGTATTCTCTTTAAACAAAATGCTTTAAACTCATCAAACAAAAGTTCGTTGCAAGATTCTCTACAGTCTTGAAGTAAAGACTGTTGTTGCTCATGCTCGCTTTGTGCCACTGTCTACTGACCCTGATTGTGAGCAATGGTACATTTCCCTTGAAAAACTGAAAATAAACTTCTCTTCATATCTATCCTCCTCACACTCACAGTAAATAAATAAATAAAAATGTTCAGCCAAAACCAAAAGTAACCTAATGTACAATCAACAATAGAATATGTTGACGAATGCACATATCCCTGTGGCAGGACCTGAAAGGTCCACTGTCTGCCTCCCCATGTAAATGCAAACTGATCTTGTGATTCTTCAGCAATTGGAATACTGAAGAACGCATTTGCTAAATCTAGGACACAATGGTAGGTTTTTCTCTCTCTACTCAATGTGTCCATTAGGGAGGCAATATTGGGTACGGCTGCATGAATAGGTGGTGTGACCTTATTTAATTCTCTATAATCCACTGTTATTTTCCGTGTTCCATCTGACTTTTGCACTGGTCATATGGGGGAATTATATGGGCTATGTGCAGGTGTTTTGATGCCAACTTTTTCTCATTCCTGCACCATGATATTTCATCTTGTCCACCTGGGTGTCTATACTGTCTTACATTAGTAATTTGGCACTGTTTCACCAGGCGAACAGGCTCATGATTCACATGGCCTCTCAATATTGCCTGCACCGCCTGGACACTAATGCACCTTTGTTGAAGTCTGAACTCTTCCACAGTCATCTGGAGAGCCAGACCCCATAAAATACCTATGCCCAAGATGTACTCTTGGACTGGGGAAATAGACACTTCATACTCCCAGGGTGGGAGACACCCAACCCTCAATTTCAACCATGTTTTGGTGACTGGAATGGTTTGTCCCTCCAGACCACTGATCATCACTCTATCACCACTGAATTTAGTCAGATCTCCATAAATTATTGATGTTTCTGCACCTTTGTCAACCAATGCCATCACCCTCTGAATATTTTTTCGGGACCAAAAAATTGACAATTCTACATAGGTCCTCCAGTCCCTTCCAGAGGCTCTAGGGGGACTATCATCCCCTGTCACACCATAAATTGCATTATGTCTAAATCTTTTACTTCTGGTGGCTCAAGCATCATGGCCCAAGTCACCTGAGGAGACTTCTTTTTTTCTACTAGGAACTATAAAATCTTCTAAACCCCATGTTACTGTTGGTAATCTGTCAATAATTCTTACCCTAGGTTTTTGGAGTAATTTTGAAATTTTTGATTGTCCTTCCACTGCTTCCATAGCTCAAGGATGACATAATTAGGCTGGCAATCAATTTTCACAAATTGGACCCCAGCCTGGATTAAGTCGTTAAATATTTTCTTTCAGGATACTCGTATGAGTCCCAATTGAGGAGTTCGTACAGTTGGTCTCCTTGTTGTAGTTACTGGAAGAACTTCAGCTTCTTCCAATATTTGAATATTGCGCCTGGTTCGGAGGTGCTCTGTCTCCCCCAGATTAGCTATCAGTTGGGCAGCCTGTTGGACTACAGACTCTGAGGCCACCAGGGGGTTCCCTGGTGGGACTAGAGTCCCATATAGATGGGAAGGGGCCTGTGAAAGGATCAAGTCTCTCACACCTGCTGAATATCTTAACATATCTGGGCTGTCAAATAGCCCAGTATATCTATCTGTCAAATAGCCCAGATATGTTAAGATTGCTTCATAGATTGCCTCTCTTATACCCAGCTCACAAATGTAATTTTGAAGGTCCTCCATGGAGGACCATAGCCCTGCGTGTAACGGTATATCTGATTTATTAGGCCAGACCATACAGCATTCCACCAACCAATCTATTATGGAGTGGTTTTCATTGGTACATTGGACGCCAGCATATAACTCTAAGGGCAGGGTGCACATTCATGGTTGCTAATTTACAGATTTCTGGCCTGCTGATCATAATACTATTCGCTGAGTCCCTGTAGAACAAACTCAGGCAATGACAGAGTCTTTATTTGAGAAATAAACACTAGAGGAAAAGATATCAAAGAGGAATTAACTCACCCCTCCTGGTAACAGTGTGGAGAAAGAGATGAGTTGAGGAATGTGACCCTCCCCTGTTCGTACCGTTGTGCCACTGGAGAGAAGGGCAGGGGCAAAAAGGGTACCCACGCAGACTCAGACTGCACAGGAAGTATTGCGGAGATGGAAAGGGTGGCTCCAGACAACCCCCCCCCTCGCCCCACTCCAGGCACCCACACACTCATGTGGCCCACCCATTGTTTCAGGCTGTAACATTGAAATTCCACTACAGTCCCATAATCTTAATAGCCAAGCTGGCACTTCTCCAGGCTTTGGTCAGTATCATTGTACTGGGTCCATTAATTCCATTACCATATATGGACAGGTTGTCACATGTAAATGAGTGGGGGGCCACTGATCAGGGGGCAGCCCTACTGGTTTATCTTGTACTTTTTTCATTTTTTGAGTTATTATAGGATGGATCTCCAAGGGATCCATTGCAAGCAGAGCATCGAGATCCAATTTAGAATGTTTATTTTCTGGATCAGCAAGGTCCATTGATTCAGAAACCTGGTTATTATCTGTTGAAATGTTACAGACCTGCTTTATCGGAAAATTCGGGGTTGGTTTTTTTTCTCCTGCCAGTATACTGAGCCCTTGCTCTAATTTTTCTATGTGGTCTCACAGTAATTGATTTTCATTTTCTAAGGTATTGGCCCTCATTTTGGCCTGATTTAAAGCATTTAACAGTGGTCATGCCACTGTAGAGGCAGCTAACTGCCATTCTTTTGTAACCAATATATCTTTGCTTAGCCCATGAAAATAGTCCACCATACAGAATGAGGAATTATTTCCCATAGCACACAAGGGGCCCAATTTTTCAATTGTGGTCACCAATTCATAAGGGGATCCCAGAAATCCTGGGATCTGCTCAGGGATTGTTTTGTCTAGGGAGGGAGTAATGCTCTCCCCCCAACCCATTTGTAGATATTCCAAAGAAAAGACATTATATATATACTTTTAGTATATTGGCCTGCCTGGCTCACCAAGCGTACAATCAACAAATACACGGACTGGTGTGGATAGGCTGGTATTTTGTAGATCGTATAGCTAGAAAGATTATCACGGTAGAAGGGGATAATTGAAAATAAATGAAAATGCTCACCCATGCCCTAGGCTCATAGGAAGACTTCAAAGGGAGCAATCTCCAGAATGAGATCCTTCCTCAGTGTCAGTCAGCCCATGAATGGGGTCTAGGTGAGGTGGATCCAAGCTTCACCCCTTCCTTTCACACAGGTGAATTGCCTTCACCTGTGCTCCCACAGCTGGTTCAGTGCTTGTCTCAGGTGATCAATCAGTAGTTCAGGCTGTGATTCAACAGTTCCCATACACCTACCTGTAACTGTGATTGCTATCTCTGACAGTATTTGATACATCTTTGTGACCTTTTTCTAGTATGTGCTGCCTAGTCTTGTGATATGTAAGGCAAACTTCCTCCACCATGAAGCAATGTAGATGGGAATTCCTATAAACTGTCAAAAAAAAAAAAAAAAAATTGCTTTAAGGATGGTTGTCAGGGCTCTGTGGGCACTACCAGGCCTTACTGTTTCTGTCCAGCTTAGCTGAGGCCTCACTCATTCTTGCTCATGGAAGTAGGAGATACACCCTTGGTGAGGCAGTAAGAGAACCTGACCTCAGCTTCATCTCTGTCTTCATCCCTTGGATGGGCCCTGGTTTTGAGCTGCAGCCTTTTTTATATCCCCATCTTTGCTGAATGCATGGATGAGTGGTATGCCTCTCACCATGCCTGGGGCTGCTGATGGACTCTGTCACAGTACTCACCTGCCCACTTTGGTCAGACTCTGACAGATGATGCCCATCAGCGAGGGCATTTCCAGTCTTGAGGTCACCCTGGGCTCCTGGTGTCATCCAGGGCTCCTGGCTTCCCACCCCTAAGAGATCAATCAGCCCTCATTGCATCCTGATGGTGATTAAGCTGCACAGCGACTCCAATATTGCCAAATCACATGCAAAATGTGTGAAGTAAGAACAAGCTATGAGAAATGAATATAAGCATGTAGTGGCAAGAAATATTTTTTTCTCATCAGTGCTAATGTACTTAGGTGCTGCTTGTACATTGCTTCAATAAGAATAATGATGTTAGACTGTAACCATTATATGTGTACAAATCTGAAGGTTCCACAGTACAGCTACTGTCTTCCTAGCAATTGTGTGATGGCATGAATGTCTAAAACATTGCTTCTCCTAAAAGCCATCATTTCATGAAATTTCAATATTCTATACACTCCCACTTCTTGAGAATGAAAGATATTGCAGCATTTGGATTTAGTAATAGATATTTAATATTTTCCTCTACCATTCTTTTTCAGTAACAACCACTGTCACTTTTAACTTGGAAAATAAAGAGTATATTCATCTAGAATATAGTAGCCTGAGAACCCAGTGATACTCTAAGAAAACTTCTACATTCTTTTTTTCTGAAGAGATTGTACTGCTGTCACCATTCTGGGAGTAAAAAAAAAAAAAACAACTGTTGAAGTAAGGTATATAAATACACAAATTATATATGCGGCATTAATATTTTTTAATTTATATGATATGAATAATTTTTTTAACAATTATCTTCAAAAATGTATAAACACTTGTCCTCTTAGTATCAGCACAGTCTCCAATCTGCTAAGCGCTACGAGATTTAACGCATCAAAACCAGTATGACTTCAAGATTACCCTGGATTCCCATACTCCGGCCTCTCCCTGCAAATTACATATATCCAGAGATCTCTGTGTGATTCCTTTGTTCCTTCCAGATTTCACCTCTTTATTAGTGGAAAAATCTCACTATTAATATGTAGATGCATTTCAATTTACACGTTTTCCTTCTTACACTGAAGGACTTTGGCGTTCCAGAGATTCAGTAGATTTTCTTTCTTATCTCTTTCAACAACCCTTTTCCCTTTTTTCTATAACAGAAAACACATTTGACTACCTGCTTTTTAAAATTATTGGCAATTATTCTATTTAAGGTATGAATGGGATGAAGAAAAGACATAGAGACATAACTGATACTCAGAGACAGTAACGTGTATGTCACTGACTGGGGCTATGTTTTGAGGTATAAAATAAATGCATGCAATAGAAAAAAAAAGTGAGAATTGAATTGTTTTCCTCTTTGGAACTGAAGACTGTGTTTTCAGTAATTTTTAGAAAAAGTTGTTATAAAAATAAATGCATTTTCAGTTTTCACTTATATAAATGTATCATTATCGTTCTTTACCTGAAGCCAGCACTATCTTGCAAGGAAATACGTATCAAGTGAGAAAATCTTACTGCTTACTCTTCCTCTAGCTATTTGCTTTGGTTTTAATCTATGAGCTATAAGGTCTTATTTACACAGACAATAAAAATCAAAGTGCCAGCAAAATATATTTCCTTCTGATTACGAATATGTTGCTTAGGTTTTAATGTCTGGAAGTCTTTTATTTTGTACAAAATAAGAACTTTGAAGAAATTCATTCACTTAAACATACTGCAAGGAACTGATTTTTTTTTTTAATGTTAAAACTTTGTGTCTCAAATTCTAATAATTATTTTATTTTTTTTCTTTTGGTTAAGGTGTTCAATACTTAGTACTCTAAAACAATTCATGTAATGGTAACTGACGTATAAAAGCTTAGAGGCATTTCTTTCATTTTATGGTCAACAGAGATCTCAGAAAACTCAGTGAAAGCATAACAGTAAGGATGCCCACAGGGAATGTATTCTGAGAGAAGAAATTAATTCCTCACAGAAACTTGAGAGACATTCTCAGTATTCCAACATTGCTGATGGGTACTATAGCCATACTATGGCTGTATAGGGATGTAAACCATACCAAACAATTGTCACTTCTGTCTCCATGGTATTCATAGAACTATAGAATATCTTGAGTTGGAAGCTTTTAGAGATCATCTAGTTCCAAACCACTGCCATGGGCAAGGATACCTTCTATTAGACCTGTTTGTTCAAAGCCCCATCCAACCTTGCCTTGAACACCTCCAGGGATGGGGCATCCACAGCTTCTCTGGACAACGTGTTCCAGCACCTCATCACCTTCACAGTAAATAATTTCTTCCTACTGTCTAATCTAGATCTACTCTCATTGGTTTAAAACAATTACCTCTTATCCTGTCACAACATTCCTTGGTAAGGATTTTCTCTCCGTATTTCCCATAGGTCTCTTTAACCCCAGGAAGACTGCTATAAGGTCTCTCCAGACCCTTCTCTTCTCTGTGCAGATATCCATGCTGTCCTGCATGGCCTACTTCATGTTTGCTGTTTTACCATCATTTTGTTGTTTTCCCACCAACAACTGTTTACCAGTGCTGAGCATTCATCAAGACGTCTTACTTTGTCACTCATTGTCAAGGAGCTTGGAGGTATAGCATGATTAGAATTTATATTGATCTCTCCATACTTCTTTTCATATAATTATTTTGAGATATACCAATGTCATTAGCCACCACTGGTAAACGTTATGCTGAAATGAATGATAACTCTGATGAAAATGCCATAATCTACATTTTACAGTTAAAATATGATCAAAAGTCTTCATATAAGAGTATGAATCCTTAAATCTCAGGCTTACATTTAAGAAAGACAGGGTTTTTTTAGTGTAAAAACTGGAGTCTCTTGCCTTCTAAGTAAAGAATCTCAAAGGAACTTTGTGAGATACAAAGGAAACATACACAGCTCTTGGTATGTCCTTACCATGCTTTTTCCCTTGGAGTTCCCTCTGCTCCTTAGGGTGGTTGCCTTTTTCATTCCTGAGGCCATCCGTTCTGCACCCTGATCTGATCAAGAATCTCTCTTTCAGCTGTGAACTCCTAGCTCCTCCCTATGATTTTCCCTGTCCTCTTGCAGTCTCATCGGAAGCCTCATAGCTTATATTTCTTAATAAACAGATTTGTTATCAAAGCAAGAAATTTCACCTTCCACCCAAAGGTTCAACACAACTGTCTCCTACTTTTGAAATAAAAAAAGGTTATAGCTATAAGCAAAGTGGGAAACAGGGATCAGAAGAGCTGCTGGAAGCTGCTATTGGAGCCTTTATTTATTTATTTGTTGGTTGATTTGTTTGTTTGTTCAATTAATTAATTTCACGAGTAATATTTACAGAAGTGTTCTCTAATTAATAAATAATTTCATTTTGCTGTCCCTTATCCTGATCTGCCCATGCTACCTCACAAGGGAATTAAAACTTTGATGCGATAGGACTTCTATCCAAAATCAAGGTATTCTGCTGGAAAGAAAAAAACATATTAGAAATAAGAAATAGAAACATAAAAGTTTAATAAACCACTAGTTTCCAAAAATGTCAGATGATCACAAAATTTTTGGCTATAAGTCCAAAATACTTCTCTAATCAAATGTATGCCCAACAAATATTTTCCATCTTTTCCTTCTCTTTTTCCAAAGTGTGACAGTTATCACCTATCTTCGGAGTAGTTTCTATCCTAAAATCTTTAGGATTCTGTTTTTTACTAAGCCACTAGCTTCTTAAGCTGTGACTTAGAAGAGACTATATAATAAGTATTCTTTGGTTGCTCCCCTTTCCAATACACTTTTATCAAAGTGATTGACATGCATATTTTCTTTCTTACGTCTTTCAGGAGATCATGTTTGTTATTCTTAACTCTACTTTGGTATTTTGTAGATGAAGGGAAAAAAGTTTTATATTATTTTCTTCTTGTAAAAGTAAAAATGCTCTTATTCTTCATCAATGCACTTTTCAGCTTTTGAAAAACTACAGATTTCCTATGTTGATTCAGCTTCTGTCTTTCTTCAGTTTACCTAGCACTATGACATAGTACGTTTTCAAGAATTGACTCACTAGGCAACTATTCATTCTGAGGCTGATGATGACATATTTTGCAAATGTATTTGTTGATTACATTGTCCTGAAAATTCAAAAATAATAATAAACCTCCCACACACACTAGCATGAATGTTTTCTTTATTAACTTCTTCTTACTGAAATTATTCTGACTATTTTATATTCTGTGGTGGAAAAAAAATACATCAAAAATGGAACATACAAAGATAGCAAAAATTCAATTTGTAAATGAAATGACCTATTACGAGATCATTTCTATTTTTTTTCTTTTTTTATGTGTTTCATTCTGTGTAACTCCATCACATTCAAAAAAAAAAAAAAAAAAAAAAGAAGGAAAGAAAATGTTCTTACCCTAATGACAATGTACTCTGCCAAATCAACAAAAACTGGCCTTCTTTAGACCAGGCTATGAAATGCTTCTCAGATATTGGCTGTACCACATGATATTCTGAAAATGGAATACTGTGAGATTTCTGATGTATTTCTTTAGTGCTGATTTCTAGCATGCCATTAAACATGACATGTGACTGCTCCTTGCTAAGGGATAAAATCTGAACAAATGTTTGTCAAATACTAATAAAATCTTTTATTTTCTCACACTTTTGTTATTTTGTTACAGATAAAATACAGAATTGCCCTCTGCTTTCTTCTGGCAGGGAAGACTGTGGTATTGTAAAATGTATACTGAATCTATATAGTCTGAGAAATAAAACAGTGAGGTGTTTATAGAAAACATGGAAGTGTCAGCCACTGTTGTAGAAAGCAAGTCACTTGATGGACATCTGATAGGACTGTGTAGAAATTATGCAGACAGGTGATCCCTTCAAAGAGATCAAAACCTTCAATGTAAACATGTCTAGCATGCATCTTCATTTTATTACTCTTTTGTTTTTATTTTATTTTGGAGATCTTTCTTATCTGCTGCAAATAGCAAACTGAAATTATTTGGCTTATTACAATGATAGTGGGACAGCACTATAGTTTAAATTTATCATATTTATATACAAAGTCACCCTAGAAAACTCAACAATTCAACATATTATTTATTGCATAAACATTAGTTCACATCTCATAAATATTTAATTTATATTCTTAAAACGAATGCAGTTACATGTGTAAAAAGTTGTTTCATGCAGGGAATTCAGTTCCCTGCAATTACAAGTGATTTTGTTTTACCAATAGTAGTAAAATACCACAGCATTTGTATTGACCCAAAACAACAGGGCACCAAGATATGCTTTGCCCTACCTTGGTCTGCACAGACTTGATCTTGTTATAGCTGTGATAACAATTGCCTAATAAACATCTTATTATTTCCTAACTTGTTTTTATTTAGCTCTATGAATGCCACATATGCTTCTTAAAGCTGTGACCAACCTCAGTAACAGTTGCATAAGAAATAATAATTTTCATGCTGACCTTGGCAGAATCAGTATCCCACTTTCAAAATGTAAAATAGCAACCAACAGTAGGGAAGATGACTGTTAAGAAAATACATAAATACAGTCTCTAGGGATTCTCCTAGATTCTCCAGTATCAAGAAGGAAGGGATCCCAACACTGGCATGGAGTTACTATTTGAGAAGATCTCAGGACCTGGCAACCCACACTGCCAAAAAATGGAAAATGAGGAATGGTTTCTACATATCACAGTTTTAATGTTGTTACTGACAGTTTATTTTCTTAGTAGTTTGGACTACTAATGTTAGTAGTATTGTAGCTGGACTGATAATACCTACTCAGTGCATTTTAATTGTAAATATTTTATCTGGTCAGTGTCTTAGCTCTGTAATGACCTTATATTGTGCCAGAGGAGATTCAGGTCTAATATTAGGAAAATTTTATTCTCAGGAAGAGTGGTGAGGCTTTGGAAGAGGCTGCCCAGAGAGGTGGTGGAGGCATCATCACTGGAGGTGTCCAAGAAATGTGTAGATGTGGCACTGAGGGATGTGATTTAGTGGTTGATAGCTGGTGATGGGTTGATGGTTGGGCTAAATGATCTTAGCAGTCTCATACAACATTAATCATTCCATGTTTTTATGATTCTATACAGAACTAACAGCTTACACAGTCTTTAGCACATAATGAGTTTTTGAGTGTAGTGAAAGCAACTCCCTCATATAGCCCCTTTTCACAGGGAGTAAGTCTTCCAATATTTGATTTCCTTTCCCTATTGTTGTAGAAAAGTCAGTTCTAAAATGTCACTTCCTACCTCCAGCTAATTTCAGCCTTACATGGTTTACAGTAAAGATCTCTTTTCGGTATTCGTCAGTCCAACTCTAATGTCCAGGCAGATTCCAAGCACAGCTGTTATCCTGGAGTAACTTTCTTAGTTACTAGTTATTCAGTTTCCTCCCCACAGTTCATCTTCCTCAGGCTCTTCCTTCATTGTAACCTCTTAGTGTTTATTCTATGCTCCAGTTATAAAAACACCCTCTATCCTTTCTCAGTCTTCAATCCAATAAACAAGTCAGAATCTCTCTTTTTCCCCTCTTATATTCTAGGGCTATTTTGCTTCTTAAAATCCTGCTAGCCTTTCTAGACAGGTGTTTCCCAATGGAAATTACTCCTTTCGAACCTGTGTGGTTAGAACTGAATGTAATATCTTAATTATACAATTATGAATAAATACTATGTGTCCAAGAGAATACTCATGCACCCTTACCAAGGCTGTAAATGGTGTCTGTAGTAATACATTTTCCATTTTAATGGAAGTCATATAGATCACCATTACCATCTTCACAGAAAATTAAGAAGATTGCTTTAACCTTGACTGTTTTTAAATCCCTATTTCTCTAGTCAATTTGACATTCATTCAGCAAATTACAGTTTTCTTCATGTAAGCTGTGTAAAATTTTAAAATATCCCATTTTAATGTACAGAATAAATTTTGAAAAGTCAACAAGTCGACAATACTATAGAATATTAGAAGGGGGGGGGGGGTGAAGTCCCCTGGTTTTCCTACTGAATACAATGTGAGCTTCTGCTTTTGTGGCTATAAAAACATGCTTTGTACCACCTATGAACTGTGGTCTTCAAGTTTAATTGCCAGTATATCATTTCTTTTTTTTTTTTTTTTTTTTTTTTTTGTGTGTCTGTGCATGGCCTGAGACAAAAAATATTGAGACACTATTGTAATGGATAATATTATAATACCTCAAGCAATTGTTCTCATTAGATCTCCAATGTGCCAATGATTCAGTGAGATTACACAAAGTTATCTGAGTGATGCTTTTCCATGTGTTCATATTTACACTGTTCAGTAAATACCAGCACTCTCAGCACTCCCAGCCCAATAGCCCTTCATCTACTGTCATCTTCCCCTGTCTCTAATGGAAAAAATTGATGTGCCTATGTAATGTATGTAGCTTATTATGATCTGTGGGCATAATCACTGTTTTACTTTACCAAAAATGATCCAGAAAGTAATCTTTTATGTGTTATTCAGGTTTAAACATAATGAAGCCTCCGTAGCTTTTTTGGAGAAATCAGATCCAGACTTTTTCTGCTGCCAACATCTGATAGATTTTATTCAAAAAAGAATAAAATAGGTAATTTGGATTTAGAATGTTAAGCCATAAATCTAGGATATATTTCAACTGAAGTGAAATTTTGATTAATGTTTTCTCTTTAATATGTACCTATGGAATTTATAAACATCAAAATGGGTTTTTAAACCTGGAGCAGTTTTACTCTGTGAATGCAAACTTGTGAAATTTTTTCACCAGATTTAAATCTACATTTTTACTTTTTAAAATAAAATAAATTATTACTGGAGAATATTCTCTTCACCTGGGATGTATTCTGCCCATACTAATGAATCGTGATAAAATTTATTTGTCTCTCTTTTTATGCTGAGACTTTTTCCATTGTTCCCAGTGTAACACACCTAGCCATGGTTATATTTCTTCTGAAGTGTCTCAGTGTCATTAGCTGAGCTATTATGACGTGGGCTAGGATTTACAGCATATTTAAATTCTCAAGTTAAAAGGGGGTAACTCATGTTGCACATACCATGAGTTAAAATATTGACTTGGAGAGTAAACAGAGAAGACTGTAGATACAATTCTTGGCTTGCCTTCTTACTTAAAAAACACTGCACATATCCTCAGTAATAAAAGCTTGCTTTCTCTGTGATTCTCTCTGTCAAAATCCTCCCACTCTTCCCCAAGAAAAGAACATTATTGCTTCCTGTGGGCTACCTGAAATAAAATCTCTCTACATTTAACTATAGCTGGATTCTTCACAGTGTGCCTTCCTATCTTACCATGAACGTTTTATTCTCCCACTGTGTTTCCACAGTAGTATTCTGCTTTAACTGCAGCTATTTGGTAAGAGGTGTAGGGTTTTTTTTTTGTTTTTTGTTTTTTTTTTTGTTGGATTTTTGTTTTATTTTGTTTTGTCTTTTTTTCTTGCAGTAATTGATGAAGGTAGTGTGGCAATTGTACGTAAGGATTTCTTTAAAAATTTGTTTGGGGTAAGTGTTTTTTTGCTCATTTTAAGCTTCCTTCTTCCTTTTGCTGCAATTATTAAGATGATATTTAAAAAAAAATTCTATGGAAGCACACACCAAACATTCTTATGCTGTTTTTTTTTTTTTAAATATGAAAGAAATCCTCCCAAAGACATAGCAAAAGCTCATTTTTTTCTAAACTAATTCTAACTTCTAGTTAAGTCAAGCGCTGGTAGAGGCTAATTTTATAAACCATCAGAAGATGATGATTTTCCTAGCACATTTTCGCTGGAGATTGCTTGGATTAAATTATTAAAAGCTACTTCTTTTAGTGAGTGCTAACTGAACCAAAACTTCAACGGATTTCAGTAGTTTTGCCTAAATAATTTTTAATTTCCACATAAATCAAAGTGAATATATGATAGCTAAGAGGCAGTTAAAAACAAGCATTTTTTTTCTCATGTGCTTGACTGTATGGAATACATGATAGTTTGACTTCATCACTCACAATATCTCTGAATTAACTTTCAATCTGGTTGGCAACATGTTTACTGTATTATATATGTGGTAGAGGTAAAACTTGGAGTTTCAAAGAAATTGATAGTTTTCTGCTTGAGATGTAGAGAGTTAATTTGAACTGGGAGCATGGGGAAATAACTTCAATAAATTATCTGCATGATATCTAAGGAAAACTGTTCTACTAAAATAACTGATAAGTTTGAGGACCATAACCACTTAAACTACAAGTTCAGTTCTGGAACTGAAAAGCTGAACCTGGTGCAGTATGAATAACATGTACTGATGGATGTAGTAAGGGAAGAAGAAAAAATATATACAGCAAAGGTAGAGTTCCAGCAAATCAATCTGGAATGCTCTTTCTTGTCCTTACTGGAGTAGAACAATGTTTGTGACATGTTTCTTGTGTAAACTGTGACACTGAACCTGGGGAGATATATGCCTCTGGTCAGATGCATAGGAGTGTGATTTTCTGTAAGGTTCATCTGTTTGTCTTCAGCTGCATGCCGTTCCTTGCAATATACTTGTGGCTCAGGGGAACTCTCCGTAGGAGTTATTTCTGCCTTGCTTGCAAAAAACTGAGCAGAAGTGTCTGGACATTGCAAAAAGAAGCAAAAAGAAGGCAGTGAGCAAAACACAGCAAGAAATGCAACATCAGGCAGAAGAGAGGCATTAGATAGAGAAGCAGGGAGCAGTGGCACATCTCAGTAGCAACTGAAAGGCAGTCTTCCTAGGAAACAAGACAAACTGTGAAAGTTTTCTCCAAATTACTTGACTAAGACCAGTGGCAAGGATTTACCTGCAAGAAAACAATAGATAGGGGAGAATTGTGTGTGAAGTCATTTTATTTTTACTTGTCAAGCTTGGCTACTTTGAGTTTTCTCTGTGTAAGAAATTAGGAATATGGAGCTCTATTATAAGAAGATCGAGTTTCTCTTTTTTCAAATTAAAAAACATTTCTGTATTTTGATGTTGAAAGTGGTCATAAGAGAATGTCTAAGCTCACAAAGCTCACACTATTTGACGTTCAGAACAACTTGAGTTATACCACAAGTTGTTTAATTTTGCTTTTTTTTAAAAAAAATGTTTTTTTTATCTTTCCCCCCCCTTATCTTCATGTTATCTGTTAGGGGCACTATGTACTGCACATCCTAATCTAATGCAAAACATTGTATTTTAACAATATTTCTTTTTAAAATGGTGGAAAGAAATCAGTTCAAATGATGTAGGCTCCACAAGCATGCTGAAAATGTCTCAAAGAGGGACCAAAAATAATTTTTAGAGGAGGATCCAGTGTCAAAATTACCCCTAAGAAGTCTGTCCATTCAGGCCTATGTAGAAGTTTTCAGCATTTTTCTTGTTAACAGAAGTAAAATTGTAACTACGGTAACTGAAACACACACATAAAAGGTAACTTGGCACTATTCCTAACAAAATATATACGTATAAATCTCTTTGAAAACTTAAAATGTATGCTACAAAGATATCTCCTGAACCCAATGTTGTCTCTTAATTTTTAGTTACATACAAGAGTATGCTTAGCATTTATTTCAAATCGACATTTATCTCTTTAAATTCTTCTCTGAGCTATATTCACACAGACACTGGGGATATGTAGGGGAATAATTATCCCCCTCTGTTCAGCACTCATATGTTCAAGGATGAGATACTCACCACCTTTCTGGACAAGTTCTAGTGCCTCATCACCCCTACTGTGAAAAACTTTTTCCTGATATCCAATCTAAATCTCTCCTGGTGTAGTGGAGCAGGTTGTCAAGAGCGGATGTGTGGGGACATTCATTCACAGGTGTTCTCAAGTCCAGGCAGTGAGCAACTTGGTCTGACCCCACAGATGACTCTGCTTTGGGCAGGCATCCAGACAGCCCTGCCAGCTCAGGCTGCCCAGGACCCCACCCAATCTGATGTTGAACATCTCCAGGGATAGGGCATCCACAACTGCTGTGGGCGTCCTGTGCCAGTGCCTCATAGATCTGCCCCACCTAAAGCACTGTGTGGGCCAAGGCAGGAGCAGGCAATGCTTTCTCAGTCATGGGCATCACTCCACTTCTTTGAAAGGATGCAGGATCATATCCTTCATGTTCTAGCATTTTACAGCTCATCTGTGAACAACCAGTGTATCAGCTCACATAATATGTCAGCTGAGAAGTCTGGATAAATACATGGCAATTGGATTAACTGTTGTCCAGACTTCTCTTGTTGCTGCACTTAGGACAAATACAAAACAAATATTTTCTTATTTTTTGTAATGCCCACAGTGTTAGAAGCTTTGTCAAATGATTCACCCTAATTGACCATTAATTATAAAATATTGGGAAACAAGTATTTCAGCTTGTGTCTATTGTTCAGTACAAAGTTATCTTTTCAAAATATATCTGTAACTTTACAATGTTGAAACAGAAAACATTTTCCCTACACTTCAGCTGTTCTGTGCTATGATGGACATATTAAGGCTCAGGTTTAGCCAGTGAAAATTACTATTCCCTTTTTCCACCAAATAAGGATCTGCCTGTAAACGTTTCTGTTGTGTTCAGATTTCTCTCCTGTTCTTTATCTGATACCAGAGTGCATCTGTGTATGTTGCCCTGTGTTGTTGTGTGGAGGGGAGGGCTTGGGGGGTATGACTAGGCTGCTGAGCAATAGAAAACTCATGATCTGTTTCAGCAACTCAGCATTAAAAGAAAAAGTGACCAAGAAACATTACCTTTAAGTCATGTCTTAGATACCTGCTAGAAATCAGGCATTTCAGAGAATAGTTTTCACTTTAAGCATATTAAGTTTGCAGTTAATAATATTTTCAATTACTAGAAGTTTCAGGGTGCTGGTTTTTTTGTTTTTTGTTTTTTGTTTTTTTTTGTAATGTTTACAGGTTTATTTACTCTTTCTACGCTTTTTCTGACAGTGTTTGTCATAATTCCTCTGATTTCCCCTGCTCTGGGTCAATGTGAAAGGCTCTGCAGGTTCACAGTTCAGTCAGTTGCATTACAACAGCTTCAACAATGTAATAGTCTATCAAAGATCATTGTACTTCTGCCTTCTGTTGGCCAACCAACTGGACTTTTAATGGAAGATATTAAAAGGGAACTTTTCACAGAGGCTTTTGATATGTACCTTCTATTCAATCAGTATCATACAAATGAAGTCTCTGGCAGTGTTGGTGTTTCAACAGCAAAGCAAAGCAAAAGTGCCGTGACTGTCCTTTAGGCTTGGTAGGTATCTAGCTGCCTCTGTGTGTGGTGTTCTTTTTTCACCTGCTCTGTCTGGTGGAGTTCTGGTAACAAAGATTTCTTGTTATATGCAAAAATCAATCCTTTTCAAACCTTCACAGTTTTTCAGATATATCTTCTGTATGCAAAAGAAACTCACTGCAAAAACCTACAATTAGTAAATATTGCCTAAACTTGATATCATACATCGTCTTCCAATATGTTACTTAGAAGAGTTGTTGGAAATATAAAACAAAACACAAAACTGTAATTATCAGGCATTGGTCGTTAATGGATGCTCTGTATGAATAAATAATTTTCAAAATGTTCTCTGGATTGAATAGATGTATCATGAATTATCCCCTGGCTTTTGTGGTTCTCTATCATATAATTCATTCAAATGCAATAATTTACCAACTTTTTATTATTACAGTTTCACTTAATTATTCACATTTTACCAATAAAATTGGCATCTAATCACTGTACAGCCATACCATTACATCTTTATGTATCTTTTACAGGCTCCCTACGTATAGTAATATTTTTTCTCTTTTCAAACTACTATTGTCCTTGGAGCCAGATGCTTTTGTTTGTCTCCAGAGATGCTGGGAGTGAAAAACAAAGAGAACGTGCTATTTCTTTGTGGGATACCTTAATTTGATTTGATTGTTATATAAGAGCCCTTGTGTCATTATTCTCTCTCTTTTTCCATTTATTTATTGGGTATGCTGATAAGCAAATTAATATGTGCACCTGTTCTTCCAAGTCTTTTCCCCTTGTACCACATCCTGTGGGATTTCATTATAAAAATAGTAATGTTTATTAAGACATTTCAGTTTAAATTGGACCCCAACTTGAATTTTTGGTAGCACAAAATCTGGAAATTTATTTAGAACATTATCTTTGAGTTTATAATCTGTGTGTGTGTGTGTGTGTGTGTGTGTATAAGCTACTATTTGCTGCACTGATAGTATGTCTGATTTCCAGACAATGAAAAATACTTCTGTTTCTGTTTGATTATAATATTTATAGTGCTGTTGCCAGAAATAACCTATTCTTCCCGTGGTTCACTTGCAGGGGATTTTTCTTTACAGGCATGCCTGTGAAATACCTATTTGGAGCATTACTTCATTTTATCCTTTGCCTTATTTCCTTTGTACTTCATGAGTGTTAAAATGCTTCATGTCTAGGAAGGTCACCTTTAAGTACTTATTTCAGTACCAGCAACTTTTCTCCTTTAATCTCTTTCTCACTAGCTATGATTTCTGCTCATTTTGTTTTGTTCACAATCCTGACATGAATTCTAGGTCTTATAGAAAAGTTTGTGCTCTTAAAATCTCAAATGTTTTCATTATATTTGAATGTGGTGCCTTCTTTTAAACTGCACCCAAATAATATTTCTGATCATATGCTCTAAAATGAAGTGCAATGTCGATATACTTTTAAGTATAAAGAATTTTGTTCCTTGCATGCATTCAAAACAGCCTCTATTTCATCTATTTGAATGCCTCAGCATCAGATTCACAGGCCAGGATGCCCTACGTTTAGTTGTTCAGAGTCTGCGCCTGTGCTCATTGTGTTTGTAATGTACACGGAACCCACACAGACGTGTGCACACACTCACACACCATGTTGAGCTCTTCACAGTGCTCAGTGCAGCACAAAATCCAGTGTGTTCAGAAACAGGCAGGCACAGTGAAATGGTGTCTGTTTATTGTTACAAGAATAGAGGAAAGTACACAGGTTTATGACAAGTACATAGGGAAAAAAAAACGGAGAAACTAAGTAGGAATGTAATTGTCAAAGAAAGTAAAAGAATTTATTCCTAGCAAGAAAATATTAATCATGTAGCGTAACAACAGTTAAACACTGTCTGGAACATAAAATTACACATACTCTTCCACAACGCCTACACAAAAGGCCATAACATTAGAGTAATTCACAGTCAAAGGAAATTTTATTACTCACGAGCAATAGTTTTGTGGGGAAAGTTCAGTATTTGCTTTACAATAGATTTTTTTATTTTTTATTTTTTTTTTTATTTTTTAATTTTTATTTATTTATTTATTTATTTTAACATCCCTAAGGTAAGGAAAACCTCAGCTGGTGACCATGAAGTTTTGATGTAAATGGCTTTCTGTTCATGAATGTCTTGCAGAACGTGGCAGTATAATTACGGTCAGATTGCAACAAATCACTTTTCTTTGATCAATCTCAGTATTATCCGTATTTCATACAAGGTTGCCTTTTGTTTCAGTGTGATTGCTTAAAGAATACGTGGAAATTAAAAATGTACCTCCACATTCTCTGCTTACTAACACTTCCATAGTTTTTCTTCATGAGTATAGAAATCATTGAGGTTTTTATCATCTGAAGGATCTTCCCAATATGAAGAGAAACATGGCTTGGGGTTGCTGAGGTCAGCTCCAAATCTAGGATTCTTTTCTTTTGGCTAGCTACCGAAGAAGACTTGCCTAGTCCAGCCTCGGAAACTTTTCTCTGTCTGATTTTCAGCAGTTTGTAAAAAAATCAGTATAGACAAATTGTTCAGCTAAAGGGAAATATGCATATTCCCCAGGAGAGTATTTAGCAATAATGGATGGGGTAATTGAATACTGATGTACCACCATATTTGACATTATACAAGAGGCTTACAGGATTAGGTAAGTCTAACCAGAACAAAAGTATAAGCAAATACAGACTGAATCAATTTAATTAGACTTTTAAATCTATTAAATCCTAAGTAGACCTTAAAATTTAACTGGAGATTATTAAAGCAGACTCTAGTAATTTTAGTGTTCATCTTCATTATCTGTGCCAATACATTTCCATGGAGTGTCATGGGATGATTTAAGTCACATATAAAGCGTAACTATGAATTTGTCCTTAATAATGTTATGTATATGCATATATATATATATACATATTTCTTTTATGTCAAGTCACAATTTTATGATTGCTGATAAACCAGAGAGCAAAAGGTTTCTTCATAGGAACTGGAGTCCTGTTAGGTTAATGCCTTATCTCTTTGGAATATGAAACACTCTGAACGTACCATTCATGATCTGAATCTCCTCTGAAGTTCAGTACCTTTGTAGTAAGAACTATTTCACACTTGCTTCTTAAGAGAATATACCTCACTTAAAAGCAGAGTTTTGAGTGACTTCAGAAATTTTCTTTCTATCTAATTATTTAGATCACTTCTCACTTTTTACATATTTCCCTTTTACCTTCATATTATGTAAGATATTTGTGGTAAAATCCCAATTCCAAATGAACTGAATAGAGGAATTATCATTAACTTTCTCAGGGACATATTTTGTCTTTCTTTTTGCATACCATAGGTATTTCAGAACTTAGATGTAGCCCCACAAGTGCTGCCAGCCTCAACATACAGCAGAAAGCTTCTCTTTCAAAGAACTCTAAGCAATTTCCCTCTCAATGGCATGCTCAGACGTAAAATGCAAAAGTATGTTATCTTGCCTCACCTTCTTCCTTAAGATTCTCTTCTGTCTTGATGCCTGCAAAATCACTTAGCTCTGCTAGGCAGGAGACAATTTGAAACTATTGCTTTGCTGATTGTGTGAAGTTTATTTATTTCAAACACAATCATTTCTTTCACCTCTATATATGCAGCTTTCCTAGTGCTTGCATGAACCATCTTTTGTATTTTGTCACAAAAGACAAGCTATCAGATATCCATGATAGCTGTGATATTCTTTTGCTTCATATTTGCACCTTTTCTCATGTGATAAATTTCTGAATTCTGTTGACAATTTGCAATATTACCTTTGCACAGTGTAGTGATAGACCAATATGTAACTCTATAATAACAACAATGACAATAGAACAGTTGAACTTTAGTGTCACAGCAGAATGTTCAACAAGAGCAAGTGTCAGATTATGCACCTGGGACAACCCAGGATATATGTACAGACTGGGAGGCAAGAGATTAGAGGGTATCCCTGCAAAAAAGGGAGCTGGGGTTTCTGGTTAATAAAAAAAATAAGCATGAGCCAGCAGTGTGCCCAGGAAGCCAAAAGAATCTACCATATCCCGGGGCATATCAGGCCCAGCACTGCCACTGGGAAGGGAAAGAGTGGTTCTACCCCGTTCTGCACTGTGTGGCTGCACCTCAAGCACTGTGTTCAGGTTTGGGCATCAAAGTATAAGGAGAACAGAAAATTATCAGAGAGTATCCAAAGGAAGGCTACCAAGATGGTGAAGGGTCTAGTGGACAAGAGGTACGACGAGCAGCTGAGGACCCTGGTTTGCTTAGCCCAGAGCTAAGGGGCTAAGGGAGGAGCTGAGGGGAGGCCTCATGGTGGCCTGCAGCTCTTCACAGGGAGCAGAGGAGCAGCGAGCACTGAGCTCTGCTCTCTGTGACAGCAGCAGGGCCGGAGGGAATGGCATGGAGCTGTGTCAGGGGAGTTGAAGAAGCACCTGGATGGACAACACTCCCAGACATATGGTCTGATTTTTGGATGGTACTGTGTGGAGTCATGATTTGGACTGAGGAGTTGCACTTGATGATCTTTATGGGTTCCCTCCAACTCAGGATATTCTGTGATTCTATGATATTTTGATTCTATGAAATGGAAGTACCACAGAAACTTGGCAAAACATCTGCATGTTCAGTTTCAAGTTGGCACTGGACTTGTAAAGACACTACAATCTAATTGCTATTGTAAAGGTTAAATAAAGATATTTCAATTATGCTAGGTTTTAAGACTTTTCCCGTAGATTAAACATTATTATCTATTATCTATTTTAAAAGTCAATATGTGTGAAGGATTTTTAAGATAATTTATTCGCAAGGATTATAACAATAAAAAAAACCTACCATCATACTAAAATAGAATTTCCCTTTCACTTTTAATACCAGATTTACACAATACTTCAGCATTTCTGAGCTCCTAGCAATGAGGGAATCAAGATGGCTAGCCCATCAAGATGGGCTATTCAAAGTAGAAGAAGCTTTAGTAGATGTACAGTTTTGTCCACTGCACTACAGATTTAAAAGGACAGAGATATTGTTTGAGATAAAAGAGATCACACATTTCCCTCTAGTTAATCCTTATACTTTCCACAGGTGAAAGAAGATAAATTTTCCAAGAAACTGATGACACTGCCTGTTGGCATCAGGCTAATGACAGTCTTAGTACATTGTTAAGCAGGTTAACTCAACATGTCCCTCTGAAGCTCCCCTCAGATCCACTTTCTGCTCATCAACAAAGTCTATTTCATACATCTCAGCAAAGAGGTTCCATTTGCAAATCACATTTTTGATGTTAAAGCAATAGGAATAAATGGGATGATAGAAGCTCCTGCCTAATTCTCAGTTAAGGCAGAAGAGACCTTCTATTCCTTAACTTGAGTTAACTGAGCTCTTTCCCTATATCATGTTTCTTTGCCGTTGTACCTTTTCAGAATTTAAGATATTAAGGCATGCTTAGCTTAGTGGGGTTTGAGTCAGGGAGAAGGGAGTATCACTACTCACTGATGGGCTGAATAAGCTTGCGGAGGTTTAGACTATCTTTATTCTCTCCAGTAAAAACGATATACATTCATACTGATGTCATTTTTTTTTTTCTGCAAAACACTAAGAGCAAAATTTTTTCTTAAATTGTAGCTACTTGCAAAGTACTGCTACAGTTTGACTTTTTAAGGTTCTCAGAGGAATAGAAGATCAATAACTTGTCACAGCAAGAGATACTTTACTGTCTGCAGGGTGCTGTAATATAGCATCGTGGATGGAAAAAAAAAAGAAAAAGAAAATAAACAATTTTGAGCTTGTCTTTGTGTAGTTGGACAGGCTGCTATTAAGCTAGTTAAACAATTTTTTCTTCAATAATTTAATGATGAGATTATTAGATATGAGTGTCATTTTGTTACTTTATTATGTTTTGGGCTATATTGTAAATAAGATATATAGAATGCTGCAGCCTTTGATTTGCTTCTCTGTGTTGCATAAACATAAATAAGCAGTTTCTGAATAAACTGCTTTGACTACAAAGGAAAGAACTTAAAATGACGACAGTATGAAGATTTGTATTAATTTCTACTAAGTCTACAACTTTAATCTGATCCTTCTCCTCTTCTATTTCATTGTATGATAATGAATCTCTTATTTTAGGAAGTAATGAGTACATAACTCTTACAAATATTAATAAACATAGCAACATATTGACCTTGTATTTGTATACTTTATTAAGGAATTGAACCGTTAATTCTTTTTTCTTTGTCAAGTTATGTTCAAATTGCAAGACATGTCAAGTTTAATTGCAAATTCTACTGACAAGGATTGCAAGAAATTTTCTTCACTTTCTTTCAGTTTTCAGTTGAGTTTTGAACATGTTCAAGGATGGAGATCCCACAGAATCTCTGGAAATCTGATCAACTGTTTAAATACCTTTTAAAATTAAGTAGAATTTCGCATCGTCCAACTTAGAATTCTAGATTTGCAGAAGTCTCTGGAGAGCATCTGCTTTAACTCTTGTTTGAAAGGAAGGCCATGGATTAGGCTGGATTATTGAGGGTCTTGTCAAGGTAAGCATTGAGTATGTTCAACAAGGGAGATTTTGATACTTTGATGGGCAATTTATCCCATTCTTTAGTTATTCTCATAGTGAAAGATTTTATTTTTTTCTAAATTGAATGGAACTTTCCTAGGAATAAGTTGTATTCACTTGCCATGTTAATTCATGCCTTCAAGACTCTGGTTCATCTTTTCTACACTGCCCCTATAGTCTTCTCCACACTGAACAAATCAGCTCCCTTACTATGTGTTTAGTACTCTAGTCCCTAGTCATCTCAGTAAACTTTTTCAGGGCCCACTCCAGTAGGTCAGTAGCTTGTGCTGGGGAGACCAAATGTGGGCACAAAACTCTTGATGTGTTCTCATGAGTGCCAAACAGTAGTAAGAAGCAGGATAAATGCACATTCCACACAGTATTCAGTTAGATTTCTTAGCTGAAAGGACATGTTAATGATGATGTATCTGTGTCTAGAGGTATTCATAAATACATATCTATTTATGTACATTTGGAACTACAACCTAGATGTTGGAGCAGAATGTGCTTTCAGCAAGTTAGTGGTAGAATACAAATCACACATAAAGAAAGAGAGAAGGGGACAGAAAGTTGATATTTATCTATCTATATATACGTATAGGTATCTATATAGAACAATAGATAGATCTATATAATATAGAATGACTTAAGAAGTGTCAATCCTCTTACTGATTCCTGAGGGGTATTAAAAATAAATGGTTGAATTTTGGAATTTGCATGGCTGATCATAATCCTTTTGAGCCTGACCATTTCGCCAAATTTTCATCACCTTATCATCCATTTACTAAGTTCACAAAGCTGTAAAAATCCTATGGAAAGCTCTGTCAGAAGACATGAAATGAATGTAAATGAAATCTACTGCTCTCCTTAACTCTCTATCCACGGTGTGCATCTCCAGTCTTCTTTTGTTCTTCATATTTTTAGAAATGAATTAAAAGTTGATTTTGATCTATAACCTTCACAGTAAATCTGACCAGTCCATAGTTTCCTCAGTCCTCCTCCTCACCTACTTTAAGAAGGTTGTGACATTTTTCTAGCCACTAGTAATCTGTCTCAGTTACCATGACATTTCAAAGAAAGTAGTCTTACCATTCGAATAAGAGACTATAAAGGGAAAAAAAAGCAAATTTTAGCACTGATAATAGTAATATAAAAATTTCAGTTAAGAATGATCCAGGATTTCAGTGAGAACCATTTCAGACTCTGTAAGTACTGACTTAGCCCTCTAGTTGTCAGCTATAAACCTTCAAAATCCCTTGGATCATATTTATAAAACTAAGACAAGCATGTATTTTGCAAGTGAGAAAAATCCATTCTTCATTTGTGAGAGTGGAATACCTCCATTATTCCTCCAAGAGTTCATACACAGGGAAAAGATGTTCTCCCTCTCCCCCTTCTCCTTGTTAGGTTATATATCAATGTGTGATTAAATGTAATTATGTTGTATTTATCTGCTTGATCTTTCAACATAAATCCCAGAGGTAGTACAGAGGGGAAACAGGGAGAGAAAAGTGGCATCTAATTTTTAATTAGCACAGAGTTGCTGCTCCAAAAATGGGAACTACTTCTCTGATAGCTATCCTTTTAATTCCAAGCAGTTGTCATTCAATCAGTAGTCTATACTGATATATCTGCATTCCATATCTTGTGCTGACTGGATGCTGAACAGGTGATCCTCCAAAATGTCCATGTAGCACAACAGCACAATTAAAACTCAGTCACTAAAAAATTAAACACTTTAAAGTGCACCTCCTTGGTTGGTAGTTATACTGTACTTTGGGACCATTAAAGTACGTATAGATGTCAGACTGTGTCAAAAGCTTGACAAAGATAACCAGTCTGATGTAGGTCTTGTAGAACAGTAGCATGTCTTACAGTAAGTATTGCTGCCCAGTATTATACTATATGACCAATCTGATACTATATATAATACAGATCAACAATTATTTAATTTTACTTACCACCAGAGAATGCTAACTTGCATATATTGCCTTTGGAAATAACACTGATTTCACTCAAATCTTATTTGTAAATAGACGATCTCTTCATGTCCATCTTTACCAACCAACTGCACAGAAAATAGTTCCCTGATTGATTTCATAGAGCTGAAGGAAAAGAAGTGAGAATAAAAGATAAGTGAGAGCACATCCTACAAGAATGCAGTTATTCTTCTGATACTGTCCTTTGGTATTCTGACGAATGAAAAAGCAAGAAATTAGCACATTATAGTTGATTGGAGTATGAAAGTGAATGTAGAAACAATACCTGAGTTCAGTGAACAGTACAGGAAGAAAATAGTCAGAAATAAAGGAAAACAAGCAAGCAATATTTCCATCTATCTAAATACGATTGGGAAATATGAAGCAGAAAATATAAGCATAGTTGTAAAGTTACATAAGTTAATATTTGTAATGCTAAACAGATAATGAGTGCTTCATCACAATGCAAAGACTCTTTGCGTAAGAGCAGGTTGATTCTTTGAGTTGCATGGATACTCTGGGGAAGGAGTCAGAAAAAGTATTAACTAATATTTATATTTTTATGTAGAAATATTTAGGGTCATAAATGTTAACATCCTCCTTTGTATGCAATGAATAACAAATGAGGGCCAAGCCAAAAGGTAGGAATAGAATTACGAAACCATGTGATACGTACTACCTCTGAAGACACTAGGAGGAATAATGCCCTGGGTGCAGACATGTCTGATAGCAGTAGAATTGTAGTCAATGTACAGAAAAGATTTTCTGAATACAGTTCCTTTTATTCTCACACCAAGAGAAGGTAGATAGGCAATTAACAACTCTATTGCATATGGCTTCAGATGAATAAAGGAGTAAAAATGCAGAAGGCCTCTTTGTTCAAGGTATGATTCCCTTGTTTGGTGTATTACAAAGACAGTACTTGGGGAACTTAAACTGATCCATCATTTATCATATCTGAAAGGAAAGTCAGTACATTATTTAAGTGACCTGATGCTTTACTCAGTTTTTTATGAGTCACTGGATCAAACCATTACAATTGCTGGACTCTAAAGCAAGGGATGTTACTGATATAAAGAGAGAACTAAGATATTTTTTATCTCTTTCTTGTTGCTGATATTCACATGATTTTCATTTTGTTAGTATTTAATCTAAATTCTTTACAGAAATTCACTACAAATCATGGTTAACATTTGTCATACATCATATTATCTTCAAGTGAAAAAAAAGTAATTATTATAGTTAATTATCATCTTTTATTGGAAGTTATGCACTATTGGTGATGCTCTTAGTGTTTTACTGGCAAATAAGCTGCCAAAGGGGTATACATTTAAAATACAAAATTATAGTATTTAAATTTGTCTTACCTTCTGCCCTTCATTCTAGCATACAGTTGATACTAAGAAAAATACTCCTTTCATGAATTAACTTATGTATTTCATAAGCAGTTAATTTGTGTCACTGAATTGGAATTACTGTTGCTTTTGACTGTTATTACTGTTGCTTTTGGACTTCTGAAGTCTGAACTCAGATGTACTAGGGATTTATAAGATTTAGCTTCAGAGAGGTTTAAATTTGAGCTCAGACTTGAAAGGAACTTAGAGAACAAGCTATCACTTTATTTCAGAAACATCTGCACTTTTAATCTAAGTACATTTATTTTAGCTCATATACTTCAATATAGTTCACTCAAAAACTGTGCTTCTTAAAATTGTAGAAGCAAGCAGCAAAATAGTTTTGCATAGAGCTTTCCATTCTGCAATGTTATAAAAGTACTGCAATAGGATATCCTTAGCAAAATTCAGTAAACACACAAACATTTATTAACATATCAATACTGTTGTTACGATAGTGTTGCACATTAATGTAAATAAAACATCTCTATTTCTTCAAGTATCTTGTGAATCTGGCAAACTGCATCTAAGAAACTTCTACATTGTGTTCTGTACTTGTAAATTTATCTGTAAAAAGATGGATGACTGACTTAACATCATTTGCTATGAGCACTGTGTAAGATAGACAACAAAATTTAACAGAATCTTACCTTGTTTGACCAAAAAAAAAAAAAAAAAAAAAAAAAAGTAAAATTTGTGAGCTAGATTCTGTGGTGGTATATATGACTCAGAAAAATGACTTCTTTTTTCAGACCTGAGTGAATGGAGGGTTGTGTTATTCTTGGCACAATTTTTTCTTCCAATCTGTCCTGTAGCTGTATTGTTCCTGATGTTCTAATAGAGATCGAATCCAACTAATCCACAGTGTAATTTAATTTACAGTGAAGGAATCTTACAGGGTAGAGGTTCTTAGGCTAAAGTTACTGATTCAGAGGTAGCTTATTTCCAATATAACTAGAATGTCATTAGTTTTGGAGGACAGGTGGTCCTGATATCAGGGTCACCAAACAATATAAAATACATGCTGTGGAGATGAAAATATATCATTCCTTGTAAAAGATGTGTTAAAGATGAGAAAGATAAGCTTTTTTTTTTTTTTTTTTTTTTTAAGGCATAATATATTTCATAATATTTCTTAAGTACAATCATGCAATTATAAAACAACTGAATTTGAAAAGTAGCCAGTGAGGATTACTTTGTCCAACCCCTCTGCTCAAAATAGGGCCAACTAAAGCAGATTGTCCAGAACTGTATCCAGTCAAATTCTGTGTATCTCCAAGGATGAAGACTCTACAGCCTCTTTGTGCAACACTTTGTAGTGTATTTGAGCGACAAGGAGGAGAAAGGGGGTTAAGGGAGGGCTGTTTAAATGGAATTCCTTCTATTTCTGTTTGTGCTTATCGTCTCCTTCCCTTTCAATGGATATCACAGAGAAGTTTGCCTTTGCCTTCTTCAGTCCCTCCATCAAGCATGATTGTATTCCTTTGAGCCTTCTGTTCTCCAGGCTGAACAGATCCATTTCTCTCAACTTCTAGTATGTCAGATACTCCATTCCTTCAATCATTTTCAAGGACTTCTGCAGGACTTACCAGTATACTGGGGACTCCAGACCCGGACACAACACTCTGGATGTCACATGTCTACACAAGGATTGTCAAGAAGGGAAGAATCACCTTCCTGAACCTGAAAAAAAAGACTGAGAGTTGGGAATATTCAGCCTAGAGGAGTTTCTGGGAAGACCTTATAGCTGCCTTCCAGTACCTAAGGGGGGTCTACAAGAAAGCTGGACAGGGACTCTTCATCAGGGCATGTTGTAATAGGACAGCGGGTCTTAAACTTATTTTGAATAAGTTCTTTACTCAGAGTTGGTGAAGCATTGGAACAAGCTGTCCAGAGAAGCTGTGGATACCCCGTCCATGGAAGTGTTCAGGGCCAGACTGGATGGGGCTCAGGGCAACATGGTCTAGTGGAAGGTATTCCTGTTCCTGACACGCAGGTTATAACTAGTTGATCTTTAAGTTTTCTTCCAACCCAGACCATTCCATGTTTCTACAATTCTGTGAAAGTTTTATAAGAAAGTGATTCTTGTAAAACAAACAGTGATTTTGAATCTCTTTTCTCTGCAGGACTACAACACACAAGATACTTCAAAGAAGACCTCAGAAATTACCTCAAACTTTTCTCCTTGAGTCCAGCATTGTGATTCGTTTTTTTGCCTTCTTTCCTCTCAGTACCCTGTCATTACCATTCCATGGTCACTGCAGTCAAGACAGCCCTCAGCCTTTGCAACTTTAACCAGTTCTCTTTGAGCACCAAGTCCAGCAGAACATTTCTGTTCAGCAATTACTTAGCAACTTTTGTTAAAAGTTGTCATCGCAGTACTCCAGAAACCTCCTGCAATGCTTCTGCCTTGCTATGTTGTCTTTCTAGCATATACTGTGGTGAATAAAATCACCTGGGAGGACTAAGGAGTAAGATTTCTTCCAATTATCTGGAGAAGGTCTCATATAATTCTTCCCAATCAAGCAATCTGTATTAGACACATATGATATTGTTGAAAAATTTCCCTATAACTTTATTGATCAAATCCTCTGTATATTGGCTTTCATTAATAAGATCTTTCCAGAGCAATACGGTGTATTTGATACCACTAAAACTTGACACTATTCTTTTGCACTCTTTAATATACAGAGATCTTCTAATGCCACCAATAACGCTCTGCTATAATAGTCTAGTTGTTGACATCTTATTTCTTCAAGAGAAAATAAAATCAGAAATGAAAATCTAGAGGTAATAATTGAAACACTCTGGTGTTGATTGTAATTGCATGTTCTTTTCAGTAAAATTTTATTTAGGTTAATTTTCCAGAGCCTTATTTTTTATAATCAACCCTCCTCTCTTATAGGCAGGATGTAATTAGATTCCATGCCACTGAATGAAATTGGAAACTTCATTCAAATGTAAATCACACTGGTTTGGGAATGTAGAACCTGAAGAAGCAGATGTGCTGAATAGGATTTTTTTTTAAGAGAAGCAAAGTATGTGGTATGAAACAGTCATCTGTATGAAATAATTCTGGTGCTTTATAGTTGACTTCACATAAATGAATGTGTTGTGTATTTTCTCCTACGTGCTTCTGAACACAACTTTCATTTTCTTTTTTTTTTTTTTTAGCTGTTCTCCAACGAAAAATAAGTTTATACAGTGTTTAGTGTGTTGCATTGCAAATTTATGACCATGAGTTGTGAAATGAGTAGGAACAAATTACAATTTACAACCTAGAACATACATTAGAATTTATACCAGGCACATAAATTAACTGAGGAATCTTCAGGACAGGAGAAATTTCCATCTATCATAAACATTTAGAGCAGACTGTCTGCTGATAATTTAGCACCAGATTTCCTGTGATCTTCCTGTGCACTGGATGTTGTACCATCATCTATACTTTCTCCGTTTATTCCATTTATGTCATGACTGCACTAAAGCCAGTCAGAGGTTCTCTAACGTATTTCTTACTGCATATAGCTCTTTGTCAGTAAGGACAGAACAAAATGTTTTGTATCCAAACATAGATCATAGATGTTGGATCAAAGATGGTGGTCTTAATAGTTTGCTTTGTAATTTTTTAGACTTTGCTGTACTGCTAAAGTAAAATTGCTTTCAATATAGATTCTACCACTTATTCTTTCCCCTACAAATGCCAGAAATACATCTGATCAATATTTAATGGGGATGAAACAATATTAATTAAAAATAGAAGCACTGGAAAAAGTTCTCAAAAACCCTATGCCATTTCTTCCAACCTCACAAAGCAGAAATACCCTCCATGGTCCTCACTGGAATGTTTCTTACTTAAAGGGAGATCACATGATACTGTGCTAAGAGTGAGAAAAGCCTGAACAAGATGTGGAATTAAACATTAAGAACAATCTTAATACACATGTGCACATCATTAACAACATTGTTAAGTTTTACTCATATATTTTAGAAGGTGGTAAAAGTTCATTTTTTATCTTTTCTTTTTTTTTAATAGAAATAAAGTATGATGTTTATATATAAACAGGCCAAATCCTAGTCTATGACATCAGATATTCAGCTACAGGATCTGTTCAATCTTCAATGAAAATTTTGTTTGTCTTCTACAATGATAAATTTGTAAATGTCTTTATGAATTATAGCAGAATGTATTTAATCTTCAATACTCTGTTCATTCTTTCAGTAACTGGATTAATAGAAACTGTTACCAAAACAAAGATTGTGCCTTACAAGACATAGCACTGGCACAGAGGTGAAGTGAGGTACAGGTATGTAATGATGATGTGACTATTGTAAATAATGGGAAGCAGTTAACAAAATGTATTTAACAGGAACAATCACACAACCACATCACTGTGACTTAAATCAGGGCTTTCTATCTATTAGGGTTAATATTTTTAAATAGTAAATTAATGCTTCACCCAGAAGAGCAAAGCAACCAGCTGAACAAGCAATTGACTCAACGTGGGAGAGGGAACTGTAAAATGACAGTAATTAAACTCTAGGAATTAGGAATTGCATATTGTCCTGCTAACCTATATGTCAAAGCTTCTTTCCCCTTCAAGAAAAGTACACTTTTTTACACCAACTAATTCATGTTTATGAAGAAAATAAGCTCACTGAGTGCCAGAATACTCTTGTTTGGTTTCCCCAGGTTTCTCCAGAGACATCTCAATTGATGTCTTTTTTTTTTAGTTTCTTTGGAAAATAAAATATTCAGGGGAGCTGAACACCTTGACTATATCTTAGATTTATTCTGATTACTGACAAGTTCAAACAGATTCCATCCCGCTTCCTACATGCCCAAAAATCCAGCAAATCATTTTTATTTACAAGAATCTACAATATAGTTTTGAAATAAAAAACTGTTAGAATTTTGGTACTGATACAAAGCTTTTGAAGAAAATCTTTTTTTTTTCTTCTTGAAAATGTGTCATTTTTAACACTAAAATCAAAAATTTTCTTTTTGAGATCTCTCAAAATCAGGTCCCAGTCTGAGATACTGAACAAGGAATATAAACCTTGGACTGTTATGTTCTGGAAAAGAAACAGCCTTTAAGTGTTTTTTTGTTTGTTTGTTTTGCTTTGTTTTTTTTTCTCATTTTTATTCTTTCTTTCTTTCTTTTTTTTTGGGGGGGGGGGGGGGGGTTGAAGTTTTCTTTTGTTAAAAGTGTTTAACATTTTTCTGTCGCTACTTTATTTAAAAAAATGGGGTTTTTTTGTTTGTTTTTGTTTTTGTTTTTGTTTTTGCAATTGTTAATGATTTCATTCCTAGGCTAAAGGATGTCTGGTGCAGTATACTAGTCTAAGATGTTTTGGTTTTGAGATCTTAACTGACTGTCCTGACTGCAAGGTTACTGATTATGCTGCAAAGCTTTGTCTCTGTTTTATCTAAGACCTTCAAATAACTTGCCTTCACCCAGATAGAGAACAGGATATGTTTGAAAGTGCAAAGTTTTTGCACAAAGAAAATCTATTTCTTCATAATCTTCATTTTCTTTTCTTTTGAAAGTTACTTTCTTGAAAGTCATGTGGCTTTAATGCACTTTTCAAAAAGCAGACTGTATAAAGACAATTTATCTCTCATACGAAGAAACTGTCAATATTGTTGAGAAGACAAAAGAAGAATTAACAATTACAGGAACTCAAATGCTTTTCTTCTAATTATACTTATCTAATTTGATAACCTTTTAATGATCATGCTGCCGGAACTAAATTAAATGCTTTGTGTGCATCCTATCTGCAGGTCTGTAAAGGCAAAATTTATACATTTAAGAATCTCTCTCTCTTTTTTTTAATTATCACTTGGGAATGCTAAAACCAGAAGACGTTTTTGTGAATAGCTAGAATACTTAGAATCCTCTAAAAGAAAAATATGATTCCTATTGAGACCTAATGAAGCTATTCAGTGATATTTTTACTACAAATAACACTAAGACAAAATCTGTAGTCTACCTATATTATAAAGCTAAAAATGAACTGTCAAAATTAGCAGATTGTTCAATCCCATTAATGAACACAAAGGATTTTCATTTAAAAATGCAAGCTCTGGTGGAGTCTTCATCATAGTAAAACTGTGAGGTCATTACAAGTCATTACTCCCATCTAACTTCAAACTGTATTGATACATATCTTTCTCACTTCTGATTGTAATATTCAGTTAGGCCCAGGAAGAACATTGTGACTAAGATAGTCTTGTTAAAGATTTTAAAAAAAACGAGTCATTATGATCTGTTATTTCTTTTGTCTACATGTTTTTGGTAATTTCAAGAATAAAGTTCTTGCTGTTTCTTTCACACATAAATATGTGCCCACAGGCTTCAGATGTCTTTTTCTGAAAGCAGTCAACAAACAAAAGCAATATTTAGTGAAAACAGAAAATGCAAAAAGGATTACCCATGTGTCAGTATTTTCTACTGGAATCTTACACCTCGTGTAGTTTGAAATTGTTTGAATCTGAATGCCTAAAGGAACCAACATGCAGTTTCCATTCGGCTTCAGTGATTTTTTCTACTTGTTAAAAAGGAGCCTAATTCTCGAGGTCCAGTTGCTTTAGTTATGTTTGTCTCCCTAACTGGACTCACTGAGTGATAGAGGGAAAGAGCATGCCGTGGGGAAAAGTAGACTGAGAATACTTTGAACATGAGAAGTTTTGCTACTGCTGAGCTTTATTCCCCTGAAGCTTAAGGGCACCATTCATTTAGAACTGCATCAGATCTCTGTGACAACTAACCATCTAGTCCTGTGGAACTCAAGTTTGAGCAAAGAGCTTAAAGATTTTCTATGTTACTCTCATACAAATCAGATCAAAACATTTTTGACATTGTACTGATTTAATACTATGGCAGAGAAATACTCACAGAGTCACCTATAGTTATGGTACAATTTTCATCTTCTCAAACCATGCAAATTAAGACTGATTTCATTAACACACATTATGTCATCACAAATCTGCACATACTACAACAGTGTGAAATAGAACAAATGCTCCTCTGTACTCTTATACAGGAGTTGCCCATGTTCAAGAGAGAAAAAATAACCAAAACTTCTGCTTTGCTATCCTGGATTCTGTATCCCTGCTCATTCATAAAATTATTGCATCAGATTTAATCATGTTGTATGTTTTATAGGCAACACACAACATCCTTTTTTTCCATTGCTTTAAAAGATATGCTTCTTTGCTAACTTACTAATTCGATTTGTGGACCAGTAATATCTGATCCAATTCATGCTTGGTCAAGTGGAGTATATAGAAGTCTACAATGAGATTATCTAACTACTTCTAAAATATATCAAAAGCTAAAACACGATAAGGAGCAAGTCTTCTGGATATTTTAACATCTCTGTTGCTGATGCATATTCACATCTGACAGGGCCAGCTACTTCTTTCCCTCCAACAGCTATCAGTTAGTCAATTTCTTGGTTTTCCCATTATCTTTATACATATATATATCTGTATAAAGGTAATTTAGCTTTAAATCAGATTTTTTGTTGTTGTTGTTTTTCCATGTCTGGAGCTGACCTCATACACTAAATGTGCTAGAGTTCTATTACAAGTACCCAGTTCCATTATTTTCATGTTTCAAAGGAAATGGAAATGAACAGTATTTTGTAGAAACATTGTAAAGCAAAATAGTGGTAAATAAAAGCTCATAATATCTACAAAGACATCCTCTAAGCAAGACTGTTCAATAAGAAAATGTCATCTTCTTGAAAAGTATTTCTGCACAAGATCTAACTGAGGGTAATTCCAGAATCTCATTGTCCTCTCAGTATCTGACTCTACACGATACTTAGCTATCATACTCTGTGGCTGTGGGTGTTTCCTAGTGGTAGCCCTGTGACTACAGAAAAAGTTAAGCAGAGCAAAGCAATGAGTATGCGTCAGAAAGTGAATTAGATGCATGACTTCTTTTCTCTAATGTGGTTACCTAAGGCAGCATCTTCTGTACTCCTCAGCTACTCCCAATGAAAGCAGCTCACTTATTTTAAAAATAAAGATGGAATTATAAAAATAATGCATTTAAAAGTACAATGATTAAGCTGCCAGAAAATGAACTATTAAGTAGTTTGGTCCTCTGCTGTGTATATCCTTGGCTTACACAAATCTTTATGTTTATATATCAGAATGCATTTTAGTTAGATTAAAGCTGGGAAGAAAATCATATTTAAGCATGAATCAGAAATATATGTATATATATTTGTAAGTTCCACTATAAAAATTTGATTTGATACAGAAGTATTCCAAAGTTCAGTATGTACTTTCATGTTTGCTAATGATAAAAGCTAATTAATATATATATATATATGCAATAAATGCAACTGTACTGTCAACTTTTCTTATTAGTCTTCCTTATATGTTTTTGGACATCCTACACTAAGAAAAGTTGTTCTTCCATCATAATTAAGGTAATTTCTCATAAAGTTAGATTTGTCAAACAAACAAATACATTTGGGAAGCAAGTCAGAGAAAGAAATTACTCCTGCCTCTTTAAAAGCATGCTGGATTCAAATAGATGATCTTTTTCAGAAAGTCACATTAAAAAAAAAAATCATAGTCATTTAACAAAACAGAGAGAAGTAGCCATAGGACAAACATAGACTGAATGATCATAACTCTGAGGCAACTGTTGTTCTGAATAGGAAACTACAGATAGAGACCTATTTATCCAACAATGTAACCACAATTATCAAAGAAAATTGGAAAAACTAAAGTAAACTGAAGGTGTCAGTTTCTTATATCTCATCTGAGCATGCTTCTGCCCAAACACTTTCACATGTAGTACCTGGGAGAGTTGGAATTAAATATTTTAGATCAAAAGGGTCACAGATGAGATGAGCTGTGGGGTGAGCAGGGTGAGGGAAAAGGACAAGTGTTTGTCTTCAGGACTGAAACATCTTGGAAGAGCAAAAATATTACAGAAGTAATATTCAGGACAGTGATGAGAAGCCTGGGCTGCCAGATGTGCAGGACAGTACTTACTTCATCTAATAACATGGACTTGGTTTGTGTACATAAGCCTTCACAGATGTTCAGATTGATTCACCCATAGAAATTTTACTTGCTTCATTCTGAATAAACTTTTTTTTTTCTGACTACGTTCGTATTTTTTACGTCAGATGATTTTGACACAGTAGTTTCAGGAACATTTCCAAATGGATAACATTTTCTGACTGATAGGAGGCAAACAAACAAACAAACAAAGAGAGAGAGAAAGAGAGAATGATGCCTCTTCCTTAGATATAATTGAAATCAACACACTTAGGGAAACTTGTAAACCCTTAGACTGTGTGGTAAGAATACAAGGCAGTACATAATTGATTCTGAACTTAGCAAGATGTATTTTATTCTATATTAATATCTCTGACAAGGTATTTTCACACTGCCAGGGTCTGTAGTTTCATTTCTTCAGGAATTTTCAACTTAAAAATTTCCCTATTTGAATTTACTCCCTTTTTGTTGATTAACTTATCTCAGGTATTACTGATTTCTTTGGTGCTCATAATTGTAATAACCTTTTCTAATCACTGCCACAGATTATAAGTGGGAATGCTTAGTCTAGTGGACTAGAACCATGTAGTTCATAGAGAAGCAGGGATAGGCTGAGGGGTGTCTTAACATGTATTTTTCACCTTCTATTTATACTAATCTTTGATTTTTTATGCAAATTAAATATTTTATTGATAATTAGAAGATGGAAATGAAATTTGGATTTGCACTTAATTCCTATACAAAGAGGAATTAAATTAAAAAAAAAAAAAAGAAATACTATCGTCATCTTGCTTGATTATTTAATGTGCAAAGTCCTGAGTTTTCATGCCTTATTAAACACAGGTCTCATTGTATGATTAAACCACATTACAGACTGAAAGAAGTGGCATTCCCTGAAGACATAGCCTAGTTAGACACTTTTTCTTAAGCAGTTCTTCAATGAAGAGTGTAAATATATAGTTCTGAGAAAGAGAAAAATGTTGTTGAGTAAAAATCACAGTTTTGCGATTTTCATTGCAAGGGACACTTCAGTATCTTGTTAGTAGTGCCAGTGCTGAACAGACAGGACAGACACACATATATGATGAACTGCAGGCAACCACAAGATTTTCTCTTCTTATAACAAGTACTGATACAGTCTTCTGTAAATATAAAACAACTTCAATTTGACAGATTTTTTGTTTGTTTGTTTTAAGAAAACAACTTTGATGTATTGATTTTCTTTCTTAAATCAGTTTAATATCAATTACTGTAATATTTCATAATACTAATGTACAAGGTGCATGAATTCACAAGTCCTACCCAACAAACGTGAAGAACCATTGTAGTTTTGATGTAGTATTTTTGGAAACAGGTACTATGAGGACTCCTCTGAAAGTAATGTCTCCTCTTTTATTATGTTGGCCCACAACATCAGAGGTAGATACAGGGGTAATTGCAGTAGAGGTTGAACCTTCCTGACAATATTCCATTTTGTTTTGTTGATGTGTGACAGATGGCAGCAGGACAGTCTGACAGAATGGAGTCTGACTTGGATGTGTGTATGAAACAAAAGTGTGTCAACAAAATTCCTCTATATGGAAAAGATTGTACCTGTTGGCATTCATCAACTTATGCTTAATGTTTATGGAGAACAAACAATGGATGTAAGCACAGCGAGGTGGTGTATGGTGCATTTCTGCAATGACAATAGCAAAGTGAAAGACAAGCCACATTCCAGACAGCCATTCTGTTTTTTTTATGAGCGAAGCATGCAGTCTCCATCACTGGTTAAAATGCACAGCTAACGATGATTATTGTGTTAAAAAACAGCGTTTTGTACCTCTGAACTTGCTCTATCCAATAGTATTATTGTGCTCTTTTTATCCCTAGTTTCTATGCAAATAAATGGAAGACATTACTTTCTGAGTGACCTATGCATATTAAACAGCTTACTATTCACTTAATATTACTGTTGTTGTAGCTGCATATTACAAAAGGCAGGTGGCAAAAGCCTAATGAAGTTTAATGAAAACTGAATATTGGATATTCAAAATACAGTTACATTGTTCATTCTACCATTGTTTCCCTAGTACTCACCTGAGACTGATATTCATTATATCAGACATATATCATTTATGCACAAGTTACCAATCTTTCTCTGTGGTGTTTGGTATTTGAGTAGGATTAGCTGAAATACTAAAAAGAGTGGGCATTTTATTCATATTACTATGGGAAAAAAGAGACAGATATCCTGATATTTTATAGGTCACACATATAATCTATGGAGGAATTAAGTCATAAATCCAAGTGTGTCACATTTCCCTCAAGTATGAAAGTCATTTTTTTTTTTCAGAGATTTTTTACTATTTTGGAGGTGTTGGTTTTTTATTGTATCTAAAAAAATATCAGTCCATTAAATCTGTAATCTTGTATAATTGATTGAGAAGAACTTTCAGCATTAAACAAGGATACTTTGGACAGAAGACTGGTTGTGTTCATAATGAGCTCATGCAGGAGACTACCTAACCTTCTTCCAACTCACATCATAGGTCTTGGACTAGATAGCTCGGTTTCTGATGAAGGTCTGTGTAGCACATATTTCACACTTGAGCATAGAAACCCCTTCTGTGACTGCTGAAAGTGGAAATTTGACATGTCTGTAAACCTACAAATGTTGATCACAAGCTAAATTTTACAGACTTACCAAGAAATTCAGTGTGGGAATCTCAAGTTGTACAAGACAGAATTCAAGATAGAATGATAAGGGTAGGGGTGTATTTGTGACCAAATTATCGAGTAAATGCATTGCTCACATGCATTACTTCTTTACTATATTTTATAGAATCTGTCAGGAAACCCTGCAAACCTTCTGACTTGGAAAACTTCAAGTTCAGCCTCTTTGTGTTACATTCAGAAGCTCAGTTTCCTGAGGACAGATAAAAAACACTCTATCAGACCATCCCAGGTTATTTGGTCTGCTACGTAAGCAATAATTAAATTCCCATGACTAAATTGAAGGTGACAGTGAAAATTTGTTCTATCGTGGAAGAAGAGACTGACAATAAATACAGATCAGATCTTGGGGGGAGGAGGGAAGGGGTAGGGGAAGGGGAAGAAAAAAAAATCAGAAGAGGATAAGAAAAACCTGTCTTACCAGTCTTACATATTGACATGGCTAGCATCATTAGAGTTCAATCAGGTCGACGCATGACTGTGTGATTTTATTACTAGAGAACCTCAGTATTTTAGTCAAATTGGTAGTTAGTATAGATGTCTTTCATTCTTTTTTTTTTTTTTTTAATTTTCAAAGAATACTTTCATACTGAAAACATGGAGTATAAATGGTATGGCATGATTTTTGTATATCAGCAGTTTTTCTGTACTCTAGACATAGCAGTTAAACTATTGTGTCAAGACCTAGAAACAGGTAACAGGAGCAAAGTGGCTTTGGGGATCTCAGCAGGAACTCCTGGTTGAGATGCCAGTTTGTATCTTGCCTTCATGGGATACAATGTTATCATCTCTATACTGGCTGTCTGGCCATGCCTAGCCAACAAGCACTCATAGTCCCTCCCATTCTAAGTCAAACAACTCGGAAGAAAGGCTTTCAAACGTAAAACTGTCCACAGAGTGATACTGATTGCCTCATCGTTGATTGTCTCATGCTGATTTGAGGAAAAAAAAAAATCATAACGTCACTTATCAAAATTTTATTCTTATTCCTCCAAGAGAGAATAGTAATTTCTGGTCAAAAATTATTTGTTCTATGTTTTTATTTTCTTTCATTTCTGCCAAGAATTTGGAAGGGGAAAGGCAGGAGAAAGCTTCCATGTCTCTCACTAAGTGTTGATAAACTTTGATAAGCAACTACAGTACCTTTATTGAAGGTCAAGGAAGACTGGGACCCTTTTAGTTTAAATGGAAGCAAAACCTTAGATGTCAGCTTCTTAAATGAGTCTATTATACAGTATTTGGAAGGTTATTTTAGTATGAAAGTACCTATAGCTTCTGTGATTTCTGTGAAGAATATTTCTGCTGCTATGAATTGGAAATTTTGGTAAGATGCCTAGTCTGATGGATCTTGAAGGCTGTCACAGTTTTCAATTTGATGACATTATCAGCCTTTTTAATTACCCAGAGAAGCCAAGTGCTACTTAGTGAAGAGAGGTCCAGCTAAGTCTAAATGGAAATTTTAATGACCGGTAATACATCTTTGATTCTTCATCTTAAGAAAAGAGTCACAGGGCTATTCTTCTTGTTTGGATGTATCAATTCATAGAAGCATAGAATCATAGAATCACAAGGTTGGAAACGACCTGCAAGATCATCTAGTCCAACTGCCTTCCTGTTCCCGTTGGTACCACAAGCTACTAAACCATATCTCGTAGCTCTTCATCCAGACGCTTCTTGAACACTGCAGGGACGGCGACTCCACCACCTCCTTGGGCAGGCCATTCCAGTGCCTGACCCTCTGGGAGAAAAAGTTTCTTCTAATGTCTAACCTAAACCTCCTCTGGCACAACTTCTGGTCATTTGCTCGGGTTCTGTTTGTTGCCTGGGAGAAGAGGCTAAACCCTTCCACATAACAACCTCTCTTCAGGAAGTTGTAGAGTGCAATGAGGTCTCCCCTGAGCCTCCTATTCTCCAGACTAAACAATCCCAGCTCCCTCAGCTGCTCCTCATAAGACTTGTGCTACAGACCCCTCACCAGTTTCTCTGTCCTTCTCTGGACCTGTTCCAGGGCCTCAATGTCTTTCTTGTAGCGAGGGACCCAAAACTGAACACAGCACCCAAGATGCAGCCGCACCAGTGCTGAGTACAGGGGGATGATTACCTTCCTGCTCCTGCTGGCAACACTATTTCTAATGCAGACTAGGACACCATTGGCCCTCTTGGCCACCTGGGCACACTGCTGGCTCATGTTCAGCTGAGCATCAACCAACACCCCCAGGTCCCTTTCCTCTTCACAGTAAACCAACCACTCATCCCCAAGCCTATAGCGCTGCATGGGGTGATTGTGGCCAAAGTGCAGGACCCGGCATTTGGTCTTGTTGAATCCCATCCCATTGGCTTCAGCCCAGCTATCCAGCCTATCCAGATCCCCCTGTAGGGCCTTGCTACCCCCAAGGAGATCAACACTACTTCCCAACTTGGTGTCATCTGCAAATTTATTCAATAAATTCAAATTTATTACACTCAGTCCCTTCATCTAGGTCATCAATAAAGATATTAAACAAGATGGGCCCGAGCACCGACTCCTGGGGGGCACCACTTGAAACAGGTCACCAGCTGGACTTAACTCCATTGACACCACCCTTTGGGCACGGCGCTCCAGCCAGTTTCTTACCCAAAGAGGGGCATACCTGTCCAGGCCAGGGGCAGCCAGTTTCCCCAGAAGAATACTTTGAGAGACTGTGTCAAAGGCTTTGCTGAAGTCTAGGTAGACTACATCAACAACCTTTCCCTCAGCTACCAGTCTGGTCACCCAGTCATAGAAGGAGATGCGATTGGTCAAGCACTACCTGTCTTTCATGAACCCGTTCTGGCTGGGCCTGGTCCCCTGGATGTCATGCACGTGCCATGTGATCTCTCCCAGGATGATTTATTCCACAACCTTCCCTGGCACTGAGATCAGGCTGATGGGCCTGTAGTTCCCCATATCCTCCTTACAGTCCTTGTAGATGGGAGTCACATCGGCAAGCCTCCAATTCTCTGGAACCTCTCCAGACATCCAGGAGTGCTGGTAGATAGCCAAAAATGGCTCAGCAATCACCCCTGCCAACTCCCTCAACACCCAAGGATGAAGCCCATCCGATCCCATAGACCTGCGACAGTCCAGATGGAGGAGGAGTGCCCTAACCATCTCCACCTGAATCTCCGGGGGGATATTCCGCATATCAGCCCAGACTTCCAGATCAGGGTGCAAAGTGCCCTGAGGATAACTGGTCTGACTATTAAAGGCAGATGTAAAGAAGGCATTGAGGACCTCAGCTTTCTCCTTGTCTTCCGTGATCACATTCCCCACTGCATCAATTAAAGGATAGAAATTATCCTTGGTTCTTCTCCTGCCATAGATATATTTGTAAAAGGATTTCTTATTCTCCTTTACTGCAGTGGCCAATCTGAGTTCAGGTTGGGCTTTTGTCTTCTGGACTTCCTCCCTGCATACCTTAGCAAATTCCTTGTAGTCTTCCCCAGTAGCCTGTCCCTTCTTCCAGAGGACATAGACTCCCCTTTTTTCTTGAGTCTCAACAGTAGTTCCCAGTTCATCCACACCAGCCTTTTTCCCCTATGGCTCACCTATGATATTCAGGGACAGTCTGTTTTTGCGCCTTTAAGATTTCCATCTTGAAGAACATCCAGGCTTCCTGGACCCCTTTACCTTTAAGGAGCGACTCCCAAGGGACCTGTGCTAGAAGCGTTCTGAACAGGTCAAAGTCTGCCCTCTGGAAGTTCAAGATGGCAGTTTTGCTAGTCACCCTTCTGACATCTCCAAGAATAGAGAATTCTATAATTTCATGGTCGCTCTGCCCTAGACAGTCCCCAACCTTCAAATCACCTACCAGTCCTTCTAAGTTAGTGAAGAGAAGCAGGTCTAGCAGGGCACCAGCCCTGGTAGGCTGTCGTACCAGCTGTGTAAGGAAGCTATCTTCCACACACTCTAGAAACCTCTTGGACTGCTTCCTCTGCGTTGTATTGTATTTCCAACATATATCAGGAAGTTGAAATCCCCCACGAGAACGAGTGCTGACGATCGCGCGACTTCCGCAAGCTGCTCATAGAACGTCTCGTCTATCTCCTCATCCTGATTTGGCAGTCTATAACAGACTCCCACCAAGATGTCTCCCCTACAGGCCTTCCCCCTTATTCTCATCCATAGACACTCCACTTTATCATTCGCAACCCCAAGCTCTTCAGCATCAATTCACTTAGTACAGAAACAACAAAGCTCAATGATTTTTTTGAATCTCCTTCAACATCTGACAGAAAAAAGTGCAGCTGGACTATAAGGATAAGAAAAAATAAAGAATCATAGAAACCTAATGATTAGTTTACTAAGGCACTTTCTTTGTAGTAGCAAGGAAGAAAATCACTCTTATACTGTATCATTAAATATTTGTCTGGGATTTTTTTTCCTTGCTGTATAAAATAAAACTGTTCTAGTATAATTTCATCTTCTACAATGTTTTGTCAGAAAATACAGACTTTTTTATTCTTCAGATAAATGAAACACTTACCTAGATAAGACTTAATACTTACAGAAAAACACTTCCATGGTAAGGGACAAAGATACAAAAGAGTTCAAATGCTCTGAATCTGAAGAGGAGTTTGAAAAGGAGATACAGGATGCAAGACTGCAGTGAAATCAAAATGCCAGGATGAGAAGGAGTTGAGAGTTGGGGGCTGCCTCACTGAATCTCCCATCCTGGTCTCTCACAGAAAAGAGAGGAAGAGAAAGGGGGGAGGGGGGGGGGGGAAGGGGTTGGGGAATAAAAAGCTGAAGTAAGAAACTCTGAAAGTGAGAAAGTGAGATGATATTCTTCTACTACTAAAAAGGATACTAATAGGTCAAGAAATAGGAATCTCCACTTTTTTTCCAGGAGGAAAATGATTATACAAACTGGAGAGGTTTGGATGCCTTTAACTTGGAGGCTTACCAATATTTAATTAACAAAGGTATCAGGAGAATTATATCTTTCTTTAGAGAATTTTCAAACCACTTTCTCTGGGTTTATAGTTTGTAAAAATCAAGGGGATTGTTCATCAGAGAATCTCCCATCCTGACCAGTGTGGGAAGAAGGGAAGGTAAAAAGCATTATTCTGTGAGAGAAGGATGTAAAAAACACCAAACATATGAATTTAATTGTAGTTTTTTGGAGAACAAATTAATTTGCTGGAACATTTTTTTTAAAAACAAATACATAATAGAGATATTATTAAAAAAAAAAAACAAAAAACGTCAGATGAACAACTAGTTACATTAGCGCAGAGCTATAAATACTTCAAGCAGTCAGGATTGTATGAATTGTAAGTATTTATTCTATTGTGATGCCTTTCTCTTCACATACTATTAGGAGTTCATAAAGAACATTCATGGTTAAACAAAAAAAATATTCAGAAAAGACAATAACTTTCCATTAAAAATAGTGCTTTGACAAGTTGGTAGTGAAGAAAAATTCTAACTCCTCAAGTGTGACTCTGGAACCAGTGTCAAGCATGTCATGCTGTGATTTGCACATTACTTCACCAGTATTTGTTACAAATTGGACACACAAACAGAAAAAGCTTGCAAAAGGATACATGTTCTAAATTTTTAGATAAAAGAATTTACCATCTATGGTACAAAAGATGAAGCCAGCTTTTCACTTATGTTGCAAATGATGTCTACTTGATCCTTTTGGAATATCTGGAAAAGCACATCCTGCAGTGGCCACCCTTTTTTTCTGTAAATAAAATATATTCTCATCTGAACTTAATTCAGAGGGCTACTGTAATAAAAAAAACAAGAATGGTCCCCTGGTGAAAGTGTTCTGGTTCTTTTTTGCTCTTCTGGGTTGCTGAGTAACAAATATTTAACAAAAAATTTGGCTCTTCATTAGCTTCATGTTCCTGTGAATTGACTGAAATGCCACCCAGTGTAACATCTGCAGTCAGAGTTGAATTGTTTCCTTTGTTACTTTAATTCTTTTCAAAAAAATATAAATAATTGCCTGTAAAAGGTTGTGCAGCTGTAGGCAGACATATCAGCTTGGAAATAGAAACCAAACATTCAGAAAGGTTTGAGGCTGACAGACGCAAGAGGGTTATTTTGGTTTCATTTGTTATCTTTCATTTTTACCAATGCACTTCATCCTCCTGTTTCCAGCCTGCCTAAAAACAGATTTCCTGAGCAAGTCTGTAATCTTACATTATTTCCACTGAAAGGGAAATGTTTCTGTCTCCTGCAGTAGTTCATAACCCACCTGCTTCATCAGTTAATACTGAAGCCAGAAGCCTGGCCATACATAGTATTTCTAAGACGTGCAGCCTTACTTGTTCAGTGCAGATACTCACAGTATTTTTATTTTCCTAATCCGCAAGCATTGTGTAGGCCACCTCTGCAGGCCCCCTGAAAGAAGTGGGTCTGTCAGACAACTCAGAAAATAACATAGTCCTCACCAGAAACCAGGAGTGCTGCTTGTCATCTTCCCACTGAATAGCGTGGATCACAGTTTATGTGACCTATCTTTTCAATCTCTGGATGAATTGTTGTCACGCGGATAATTGGCCTTTGTTAGGACTTGACAACAGTAGCTGAAGAGCTGGTGTCCTTCAGGTTCAAATTGGCCAATGTAATTTTGAAGGAAGATTTTTTGTTGTTTCATTGTTTAAAAAGCTTTGTATCCATTGTAAACTCGTATTATGCTTCTCAGCTTTTCCTAGCAGGATTCCTAATGTTCTTGCTTTGGAATTCAAACTCCAAGCTAGTTTTTGAACATATTAACCTTGCATAAATAATTTTTACTCCTTCAAATTTCCCTGTGATTTCTCATATGGTCTCTAAGACTATAGAGATTTATTTCATAATCATTTGTGTATTTAGCAACAGTAATACATATTGGGATCTTTCAGGCTTTCAGTGTCAGGAGCTATGATTTTAATAATTCCTAGACTGTGAGATGGATGTAAAACTGATTGTTCTTTGAGTAGTCATTGTGCTTTACTCTTTTCTGTAATACAACAGAACTCTCTGCATGGCTTACTAAAGCTGATCAAAAACATCTGAAAGGATAAAGAGAAGAATGGATACAAGGTAACATTTTTTTTTCACTCATAAACAGGCAGATTTTACGCAGAACACACAGTGTTGAGTGACCATTCAACAAGTAGGTTGATCCCAAAACCCCTGACAAAATTCCATTCTGCCCTTTAGATGTACCTCCCAGGAGCTCAGCTAGCTCTCCTGAGTGGATTAATAGCACCCTGTGAGAATGTGTGTATTTTCATGGACAGAGAAGCTGCAGTGGATTGCCTTTGATGGAAGATGCTCATTCAGCTTACTAGAAGAATCCAGGCTTGTGTCTGTGTCTGTAATGCCATTAGCGTCTCAAGATGAAAGCTAAATTGATCTTTTTGTAATAACTGAGAGGGCAGAGAACTAAGTCACTTTGTGAAAAAGAATATTACATTTGAAAGATGTTAAACATTTTACTTCAAAGCAGCCAACATTTCCCATGTAAATACCACTTCTATACTGCTCGTCTGAAACTAATAGGTCTCAGATAGCAAAACGTTAGATTCAAACTCAAGTAACAGTAGGAGCTATGTAAAATATGTTTACAGGAAAGATAAAATCATTATTTAGTCTCAAGAAACAAATGGACAATCCAAATTTTCTGCCAATAGAAAGGAAATTTACAAGTCAAGTTAGTGCTTGTAGTCAGTTTAATTAGTAGACGCTTTAGTCTTAATATTTTCCCTTTTATTTGTTGGAACATTTTCACATGAGACCATAATGATTTTGTCTCTGTTAGAATGTGTCTCTTAATTATTTTATTGCTTTATTAATATGTGGAAAACTATCTAATGCTGTTCCCATTTGACTGAAAGTTGTGGGAAGAAAATTCATCAGTTTTAGTTCTAGTCTTAAGTGCTGGGAAAAAAAATGGTAGATTTTCACAGTGGTCATTACAAAAAAAAATTAGAGGCAGAAGAGTAGGTGTTTTTACTGAAATTTGCTATAATATCTCAAACTGAAAGCATACATTGGACAAATGTGCATTAGGTATGCTCCACTTGTATATAAGAAAGTTTATAGTGAGCAAAATATCTACTTCCCCTTTGCCATTCCAAACTATTTCTGTTTTATTCTCCTTTCCCTCTGTATAGGTCTGTCTGTGTTTTCTCTTTAGTCCACAAAATACTCAAAGCAATTGCTGCCTTTCTCTTCTACCTTTGTTCAGAGATAATTGTGATTGTGCTGTTTTTCAATTGATCCAAAGACTGCACTATAACAAAGAGGTGGCTCTTTTTTTTTACCTCTGGCCAGTTGTTTGAAAGACTCCACAAGCTCCAAATAATCTTGTGATAATTGCACTGACATGGTAGGGTAAAGTACAACCGTCAGACGTATGATTAAAAGATGTCAAATTACTTGTACAAAATGGCAGAAGTTTTCATACGTAATTCATATAGTCAACAACTATCCCAATGGCTTCAGTTCGAGTGTAGCACTGATAATTTTAAATTTCTTTTCTCTTTGAAACACTTTATGGCTACTTAGAAAACCCTTGGCCCAAACTCATCTTTTTGGTATTGACATCATTAGGGTTGGAATCTTTTTGGCATTTGTAAATAAGAGCCCTCATTCATGAAACTCATTGTCTGGATATTTTATTTTCAACACTAGCAAGAAATCAACTATTTTACTGAATGTAGGAACAAAAGTAGTAATCATCTTTAAATGTCAAAATAATTAATCTGAAATTTATAACTTGGAATATTGTAACAATCTTGCTGAAAGTATAATTTCAGGTTCTGTCGAGCTAAAAAGCTTCGTGTAGTCTCAACTGCTATGAACTAATAGACTGTAAGTAAAAAGTTTCAGTCAAACGTAATGGAATAAGGAAAATTGTGAAAGAGAAAATTGGTCCCACAGGTTCTCATGGTTCATCAAGCAAAATGGAATTAGAGAGGACTGCTAGTACCACTGCACATTTACCCACATTACAGAAAGCCCCATCCAGGCCAGAAAAATTGCCTCCGGGTCAAAAGGAAAATCTAGTGTAAAAATATAATCTGGCTACTAACCTCAAAAATGAAGTCATATCAGTGAACAGTCACAAGACTAAACACAGCCAGAAGCTAAGTACGTAACTCTCTATTTTTACTAAATAGAAGGAGATGCACAAATGCTAGCTCAACATCCTTGCAAGGATATGCTCAGCTGCACTGATTTTTTTCTAGCCCAAGTTATCTTCCATACTGCAGTACAGAAACAGATAATTTGATAGTTATTCTAACCTGAGGCAAGGGTCTTGTAGGAGAATGATTTCCAACTTATTCTCTAGCAATGTGTTGGGAATGATATTACTGACAGTGAAAGTGAAAATATTTCTTAGCTGAAATAACTTGCAGTAATTCTTGTTCTTGCTCAGTATATTAAGAGAAGTTACTTGAAAAACACACTAACTTAGGTGAACATGAAGCTTAGCCTATATCACTGCTGCTCTATTGTCAGAACATGTCACATCCTTACTTACATTCACTCCATTCACTCTCTTTAAGGTTAACATTTTCAGTCATTCACTAGAATGTCACTTTTTTTTTTTTTAAATAAAAACACCTGTGGATGCTTCGTATACAAATATAGAAGTGTCTATATATATGTATATATATATTTATTTACTTATATACATATTTTTTTAACAATGTGAAGCATTTCCAGAGGTATCCTTACAACCCAAATTCAGATTAATTTTCATTTTTCAGTCTGCTAGTCTCCAATTTTAACATGAAGAAGTAAGAAGCACGTACTTCTGAAGAAGAGGTTTTATTTGATTTTGCTTATGCATCTGAGGATTTTTGTTTGTTTTTCTATTTCTTTTCCATGTACAGCTTTGATTGTAGCATTTAAAGCATTTAAAGATTCTACAGATGCCTACAGGCATTCATGTACCTGTACTGTGGTCCTTCATGAGGACATCACTGTCTATGCTCAAGTTTATAGAAATGGCCATGTGACAAACCCAGTAGAGCATTTAGAGGCATGTGGAGGAGGCTGTTAGCAGGTAATTATAGAATATAGGGAACTTTGTTTTCAGTTTTCAAACATACAGCAAATAATTATTGTCTTCTAAGCGTTACCCCAGTGATGAGTAACTCATATGGTTCTTATTTTATATACGTATAGAATATTGTTCTTCTCATCTTCTATTGATTATATGTATATGTATGTGCACACATACAAAGACATTAGTCTACTGTAGTGTGGTAAAGACAATTGAGACAATACAGTGATTCTCATTGGAGCAGTATATTTCAAAGATGTTATCTTTTTCACACTGTACAACATCCTCTTCATGTCAGTAGCTAGCTAGCTAGCTTTACAGACGTGTTTTGTTAAGTTGAGACATGGAGAGGGAGAGAAACTGTGTCATAAAAGTGCAAATGGGTTATATTTAATTTTATTTATGTGGCGGAAGAGGGAAAGAGGAAGAGGAAGGGAGATGAGAGCATGGAGTAAATTGCATGAAATTATGTATCCCTGGGATTTGACAGGTCTCCAGTGTGCTTAGTAGACAGCCACAAGACAGAAAATTTCTGGGAGCTTGATCTATAAGTGAATCTAGACAAACTGGGGAAAAAGAGAAACTAAATTTCTCTATTAAATCAGCCAAAAGCAGCCAACTGTTCATTTGGACTATTAATTAAAATTGTATTTAAACGTTCCAAGTATTCATGGAGTGCAGTATTTTACTTTAAAGTTTTGTCATGTATGTTGACTTGTTCACAGCTACAGAGATCAGAATGAGTCTTTCTATAATGTGCTTAACTATGAAGATTTCTCCCTGGCCAGTCACAAGAGCATGGAATCAGTTCTACCACAAGGAGGTCTCCATAATCACTCTTATTTATTTACTTAGGCTCATGCTCACAATATATGAGGATACTAATTTACTTTATTTCCATGCTTTTGGCTGCTGAACAGTATGAGAGGAATGCAACTTTTCTTAAATACATCGCAAAATTTGCAGTAGCTTATTTCAAGATTGATTTAACTCTGTTCAAGGCAAAATCTTCCTTTTCTTTTACACTTATGTTCTTTTTATCTGTCTGAGAGGAGTACAATATATGGAATTAAGAAAAAAATGGAAAGCTTGAAAAAGACAGTTTTGATCATTCTGAGATTCTTTCAATTCTCCCTAAAAATGCTTACAGCAATCCTCTTAAAGAATCTGTTTCATTAAATTTGCTTATTGGAAAAAAGAATATGGAAAAAAGATCATTGCATTCAGATGTTCATTCCTGAAATGTAACACATCAGCTAGCATTAGAAATGACAAGTAATATAGCATTACATCTGGTACATAACACAGCATGACTGGCAGTTCTTGGCTTAAAAGGTCAGGACAGTTAAATCAACCTCAGCTTTCATTAAAGAGCCTATTTCAGCAGTACTAGAGGGAAAGTCTGGTTTGGCTTTCTTTTCTGAAGCTTCTGCTATGAGAGGTAGATAAGAGTTAGACAGCAGTGACATGCGTTTCTTTGAGTAACCAGAAAATAGTTTAGAATTACTTCTGAGTTACAAGCATTATTGATACTTTTGCACATATGAGGAAAAGCCAGCGCTGCAATATATGGTAGTCAAAATTCTTCAGTTCTGTGCTCTCCTTTTCATTATTTTATTTTATTTAGTTAGTTAGTTATTTTGAGTAAATTTAATGTATTCTACAATCTAACATTCATTCATTCTTCCTTTAGCACAAGTAATGCAGTCAAGTTTCTTTTTCTTCATGTATGAAATACTCAGAAATCCAGTTGCAAGTTTTTGTTGATACTGGGAAATTATAGAGTTCTGTGTTAAGTAGGCTTTTGTTTCTAAAATTTCAAGACTGCTATGCAAAAAGAAGAGGTATATAGGAAGGAGTTAAAAAACTATTTATATATATATTACTTATAATACATAAATATTAATTAATTTCATTATATATATTATATATAATATATTAAATAAATTATATAAATATTGTATATTTATATATTATGTGCATATATTTAATAATATATATCATATAAGATATAAAAAATTAATTAATTAATTAAAATAATATATTGTTATATTAATTAATATATTTGTATATTAATATATTGTATGTTAAGTATATTGTATATTAATATATTAATAATATTTGTACATTAATTAATATAATGATATATTAAAGAGATTATTAATTATTAGTTAATTAAATATTATCATATTAAATTTATGATAAATTTAATAATATCTAATAATTTAATAATTAGTAATTATTTAATAATGAAAGAGATTATTAAAGAGATCTTTAATATATTTATATATTAATTAATATAATAATATATTATATTAGAGAACATGGAAGAAAGAATGATCCTTCAAGTTGATTAGTACGAAATTATCTGTTTCTAAATAATACTTTTTTGTTTGTTTGTTTGTTTGTTTGTTTGTTTGTTTTTGCCTCATCTTGAAATCAGAATCAATACTATAATTTCATAAGTGGATCAAAAATAAAAGGTTTAGTTTTTCAGAAATAAATTGAAATGTGAATATGTTTTGAGAGAAAGAGATGATTTCTGTTTTATCTCTTCAGTGAAATTAAAAAATAATAATAATAATCAACTCTTTTGGGAATTCCCACTGCTGGAAATTTTATTAGAAGGTAAAGACTCTCCCTGCACCACAGTAAGAGAACTGGATCTCAAAGAAGAAAAGAATTTAGGACATCACATTTCATACTTACACAGTTTCACTCTCAGCACTGTGACGTGGATCCTCACCTCTCCCTTTAAGCTATTCAGAGGTTTTGGCATCTAAGTCCTTGTGTGCATACTAAGGGAAGAAAAGAACCGGATCTTGAAGAAAGTCACTCTATGGAATGTTAGGTGTTTAGTACGGTTTTAATTCCCTTGTTTCACATGAGTTACAAAAACAGGAGCATATTGGACACACAATCCTTACCACACTTACCAAAGTTTAGAAGAGTTTCTTTTCAGTATTATTTATCAAATTTGCAATAATGGGACTTCTTTCATGAACTCTTCTCCAGTGCCCTTGCTGAGCTTCTCCTTCTTGCTGCTGTCACAAGTCCTTGCATGTCAGTCTAATTGCCTCCCATAGTCTGGCATCACTATTTATAGTTGGAAGAATATCTGGTGCTTTGCATGAGGCATTACATTAGCACCAATTATTGCTATCTTGTGATGACATTCACCTTGGATATGCCATATCATGATGTCATTAGCTATCCAAGGTACATGCAGTCTGTCAGGTGAAGTCAGTTAACATTTGGTGATCCCAGCAAGAAGAAAATTTCCAAACCCTAATAAGAAGCCAAGCTAATTTCCAATCAAAACTTAAACTAAAGTAAATGCAGTTTGTTTCCTGACATTTTGGAAAGCTTGATTAATTCCTCATCTTTTGCATATTTTAAATTGTACACAGAAACATTAAAATGCATTTTTAGTAAGAAGTAAACACACATTTTAAAAGCACAGCTTATGAGTGCATAATGCTTATTAATTAATGAAAGATGTATCAGACTATGAACATATAATACAGTATTGATTCTGCATAAACTACTACTGTGCGTGCTTCTATTCCTAAGGACATGTCCTGCCTCTTAGCCCATCTTTCACTAAATAGTGAACTACCCCACTGCCTTTGCCATTGCTTATAATACCTTTTTAACACATTCACATCCATAGTTTAGTTCCTGAAAGTATGCAATAATCATTCTTCAGAATAAACTGAAGTAGTATGTTAGTTATTTTTATGTGTTACTGTATTATATGGTGAAGTAGCATTTATAGACAAGTTGAAAAGCCCTGAGTTTGGATTGAGTTGCTTACTAATTTGAATATACATTGCTTCTTTTCATTATGACTTTAACTAGTTTAACTTACATTTGTGTTAAAAAGTGGCTAAAGTATTGTCAACATGGACCACTTCATAAGTAATTTGAAGTCTTGGACTACTTTCTACTAATGACCACCTTTGTACTGTATTGTGTAAACAGTGTAGCTGATGGAGTTATGACTGTGATGTGTTGGCTTGTAACAGGAGAGTGCAGGATGACAAGAAGTCCATTTTATCTGCACTCTTTTTCAGTAGTAGTGCATTATTTGTCAATTTCCTTGTGAGTTTGCATGAGATACTAGGAATTTCTGCCTTGCTTGATGTTCCTTTAGTTTTTGCTCAGCAGACAACCCCTTTACATTTTCAGATAAGACTGGGTTATCATTCTATTTCTTGAATACTTTTTTATATATTTGTTCTGTTCCTTTAACAAAAAGAAAATAAGAACAGAACAAAAAAATAAATAAAAAGGAAGCTAACTGATCTAATGGAATATATTTCAAAATGCTACATTTACAATTCAGTGAGGACTGATAAGACCAATGATCTTTAGTCCATGGCAGTTATTTTTTGGCTGAACATAAAGCAGTTGGTACTTGTATTTCTATTCATTTACTTTTTTAATTGCACATGTTAATTTTATCTACAGTGTGCTCACATTTATCTTGCCTGATATTTTTGCGAATGCACTTTAGAAAAGTTTCTGTCTCTTCAGCTTTCTTTATGATTTAAGTGGACAAATCTCTCTCTCCAAAACAATCTGTGGTTTTTCTTGCAAACAGAAGGGACATCATAAAAAATACTAATAAGAAAATGTTCAACTTTTAAACATAATATTAATTCTCAAAAACAACTTACACTGCTGCATTTCCCTACCCAGTTCCAAGTACTGGTCAACCCAAACTTTGAGATCTGCGAAAGTGTAGATAACTTTTATTTCCCATTGTATTTTATTTTACTGCCTGTACATTTAAAGTGCTGGCAGAGTCAAATGAAATATCTTAAAGTTGTGCAAAAAAAAAAAAAAAAAAAAAAAAAAAAAAAAAAGTTGGGGGGGGGGTAATGCATGCTTCTTCTAGCTTTATGTGACACAGAGATTAATGCTATCTTTATACCAGTCACTATCACTAATTGGCTTCCTTTCTTGAGTGCATTAATGGAAAGAGTGAGAAGAATGGACTTGGAGACCAAATTGCCCTCTTGTGACTTGAGGTGATTTTTTCAACTAAGAGCTAACATACAGGGCAATACTGTGAAGAATCTTATTATGTGGATTGTACCTATTAAATGAAATGCATTTCCCACTACAGCTCTTAGTCTGATGTATTTTTGAACTTTTAAGTAATTATTCTAATTCATTTTACATTGATTAAGTCTGATTTCCCGGATTGCACATTTTCTACTGAATCTGAAATTCATTCACCATCACTATTATTATTTTTTTAATTCCCCAAAGCAACATTATACATGTCTGTATTCTTAGAATATAATACACTTTTCCCACTGCCCAAGGAGTCCTAAAGCTGTTCACCTTCTCCCAGTGATGAGCTTCAGGACATTTAGTTGTCTCTTCAGTTTTCTCCCATTGTTTCATGTTACTATGGTAACATTTTTCCCAGTTACATATATTTAAGTAGCTCTCCATTGCTATATTCAGCACTAAACTATTATTGTAACTTGACAAAACATCTCCAACAGATGAATCAATAATCGATTATTTGGGTTTTCAGAAAGAATGAAAGCCTGAAATTCTATTTTTCCAGAAGTACAAGATAGAGAAATGTATGAAGCTTGAAACTGGATCTAGTAATGAAACTGGATCTAGAAGATAAAATCAGTGCACAAAAGCTTTTAAACAAGAAGTATTAGAGGAAAGAGATGGAGAACCGGAATGCTCTGTGCTGTTACATGTTACCCTTAAATGGGAGATGTGAAGCCATTCTCTCTGGAACTCCTTGATAGAGATCTGAGGTGTTCACATATGTATTCATATTCCCAGGCATTATTTTTCATCTTCTATAACTTCTAAATCCTGCTATTTTTTTACCATCCAGGTAAATATAATTTAATGATAGTGCCTTAGAAAGCATTTCAATATTTTAGGGACATACTTTAGCTATGATACTACTGTGTTATATTTCCAGATACTCAACTCTCATAGGAGGAACTGGTTGAAGAATGAGAAAATTTCACTTCCTTTATTTCCTCCAAAGATTTTTGGAATCAAATAAATGTTTGTCTTATCTAGAAATCCCAGTGAGGACTGCTATTTCAAATAAAGTGAGGAAAAGTCCTCAGCTATGCACAATCTTTGAAGAAAAGTATTCTCTTCTTGGCTTTAAACCAACCTGTTTTTCCAGTTTCACATGCATCTGTCATTCAAAGTTGTTAGTGAGAGCATGGGACAGTGTGAGACAGAGCTTTGAAATGACTATGCTTCAGCTTGCATTCAGTTGAACCGGACAGTGAATTTCTGAGGGGTTTTTTTTTTTTTTTTTTTGGCTTATTTTTCTAACTGTGTTAATAGAACACAAGAAAAATTATCCTAAGCAAGATAATTCTTTAACAGACAAAATAAAAGGAACAAATAGAAAATAAAAGTCCAGGTCCCTGATGACCCCACCAGCCTCGCGTGTCCATGACCTGGCCACAGCATCCATACCATCCCAAGAGTCTGTAGCAGGCACATGGAAGGACTCCAGTTTCCCACGTCACTGCCCAGCCCAGTGAGGCCCATCTATAGACCTGCATTTTGGCCTTGAGCCTGAACCAGAGGAGTGCCTAGGACTGGGGTTGCCATGTTAGCCCTGGTGCTCCACTCCTGGAAGAGTGATGGGATGAGCCCTGTATGTCCATCCCTGCCTAGTCCACTTGGGGATACCCCAGGCTCCCAGACCAAGAGAGCTACAAGACATCACCATGCCCCGACAGTGAATGAGGATCTCCCTGTTCTCCTGAATTTCTTTTCTTCAGTCTTTTAATCATAGAATTATAAAATCACCAAGGTTGGAAAAGACCCACAGGATCACCCAGTCCAACCATCCACCCACCACCAATAGCTCTCACTAAATCATGTCCCTCAACACAACACCCAAACATTCCTTGAACACCTCCAGGGTCGGTGACTCCACCACCTCCCTGGGCAGCCCATTCCAGTGCCTGACCACTCTTTCAGAGAAGTAGTATTTCCTAATGTCCAGCCTGAACCTTCCCTGGTGCAGCTTGAAGCCATTTCCTCTAGTCCTATCACTAGTTACATGAGAGAAGAGGCTGACCTCCAGCTCACTACAACCTCCTTCAGGTAGTTATAGAGAGCAATAACGTCTCCCCTGTGCCTCCTCTTGCAATTAACACAGAAACCTTTGTTAGCTTCCTGAATTACAAGTAACTCTGTGGTCCATTACAGGACCCTGAGGAAATCCATCATCTCTAAGATGTGCTGACAGTGGCAGGTGACATTTCAGCTCCTGTCTCAGTGTTCCTCTCCTAGACCCTGCGTCCTGAACCCTTACAGAAGCACACATCAATACAGGACCATCTGTTATCTTCCAGGAACCCTCCATGGCTTTTCTCTTCCCTCAGTCCTTCCACGTTGCACCTATAGGACAGCAGTCCAGGTTCACTCAGTTTTTATCTCCTGAAGCTCAGCTATGTCCAAAAAACCCCAAGAGATTGTGAAGTATATTGATATTGATATTGTTTGACAAAGAGGACATGACTTACTATCACATAAAATAATCTGGACTGTCTAGAAATAGAAACCATTTTTATGCTCCTTTTCCCATGCTCCTAAACCAGCAGCCCATTTTTTTTATGGCCTGGTAGGTCTCAGTATTGAGAATCCCCATAACTCCTTCCAAGAATCTGATTTCCAAACAGCCTGGGATTTGACAAAATCAGCGGTGAAATAACAGTTGCTGCAGATACATTGCATATGCCTGTGTGTGATTCCCTTCACTAGCTGGCCTGACTGACAAAAACATCAAACATCAGTGTTCGTGTTCCCTCATGTAGCATTTACACAAGGAATCTATATGGGTTTTAATATCCTCCTTCTTATTGCTATCTCTGTACTGAAACAGTGTTTTATTTGCTATTTACTGTCATGTCATTATTACTGAAAGCTGGAGATGTCTGCACCTCCTTCTTCCTCACTGCCTTTGTGCAGAGCACCTGTGAAGTATCTACTTTTAAGGAAAATTAGAAGTAGGAAAGTGATGCACATCAGGGAGAGGCTGAGCTTCATTAACCCACAACAGGAGGAAATGTGTACACTTTTAGTGTGATTTGTTTTTCAGTTTTCTGTCACCTCCTACATAGGCAGTGCAAGTGTTCTGGCAAGGAGAAGGCTTAGACACTCAAATCTCTTCAGGTGGATAGCTTCTGCAGTTATTCATTATCTTTTCCATTTTTGCTCTTTCTTCTTCCTTGTTATCTTCCAAGGATGTAGATCCAGAATCTTGACTGAGCAAGTACCTAAACATTTTTTTCAGTCCAGAATACATTAAATCCTGCAGTATGCTATTGAATTTTCTAAGTAGTGATCTCAGCTCCAAGACAGTGTACATAAGAAATATAAGAAATATTTATTGTTGACTTGTAAGTATAGTTTCATTTGAAGTTTTCAGGAACAAAAATTCTAATTAATTTGAACTCCTGCTCCCCAGCTGTAAAGTAATGACATTGAAAAAGCTGTTTTTGTGAGCAGAAGTTGATTCTCACATCCCTAGCAGCATATGAAATTAGTGTCCCAAGAGATCATGAGTCAGTGCTGTTAGAGGAGCTTTACTGTGTAAAATCTTTATGCATAAGAATAGAGGAATCTGTGATTCCTAAGATTTACCTATTCCAAAATTGTGTGTCATGAAATAGTCACTCTTATAACACAGAAAACTGTTCAAAAACACTGGTCAAACAGTAAAGAGGTTAGACATATTTACATGAATAGTTTGAACATTCCAGGTGAAATCCATTGGTAAATTACATTGTAGGTTGCTCTGAAATTAATGCCTCCTATTCATCTCTATGGAAATCACAACAGATACAAAGAACACAGTAAAAAATATTTGATAGAGCAAATTCTTAGCTACAAAATGCTATTTTTCAACATAGCATTTTTTTTGCCACCAAATGCATTTTTTGCCAGTCAGGGACAAGAGCCTACACGTCTCCCTTCTAAAAATCTGTTCTCAGCAGAGACAACCAACTCTCACTGTTGCTACTGCTGAAATGCCCCACCTACCACATCACAATTTGCTCACATCCACTATTTGGTCTCAGTAAATGTTCAGTAATCATTGATGACTACCAGTGGGTACCATTATTTTCCAGATGGAGAAATTCAATTCCACACTTCTGCTTCATACTCTCTTGCATGTTAGTCATCATTTTGTCAAACTATCCCTCTGCTGCCATGTGTTGCATGGCAACAAAATGTAAAAGAATATTGTCAGGAAGGTTCAACCTCTACTACCATACCATCAACAATTATCTCTGAAGTCTTGGTCCAATAGAGGCTCTATTTTTGGAGCAGTCCAAATAAATTCCTAAGCACACAGTAACACACAAAGTATTTGATAGCAGCCAAGATAGCTGCAAATTCCTTAATCAGTGCAGGACAGGATAGGACAGTAAAAAGCAGAGTTAGAACATCCCATTTCAGTGATGAGTTCAGTGGGTAGCTTTACCTGACGTTCTCTCTATTCAGTTTTGGGCCAATGCTTCCTGGCACCTGCTTGTGGAACATAATATTCCTAAATCATTTAGGTTATTTTGTTATTACATGTTTTCCAAATGTTCATATGCATTTGTGATTAATCCAAATTATTACTTTTTCTCCTGTCTAAAAAAAGAGAAAATACATAACAGATATTGAAGCCATTATCTGAATTGTTTTTCCATTACTGTTGCTCAAGCAGATGTACCATAAACTTAACATTACATTGAAAAGATGAGCCTGCACTATTGGTATATAAAGCTGGGGCAGGATGGGAAAGGTAATCAGAAAAAAAAACATGCACAAAATTGAAGTGGCAATCTGATACTGTCAAAAGATCATTATATTCTATATGGATCATTTGATGAGATAGAGACCAAATTCACCCCTGGGGTAAAAAGATGGAATGCCCAGAGACCGGAAAAGTAACAGTACAATCTTTTATTTCTTTCTAATTTTGAAGCAAGAAATAAAATGTGCAGTGCAGCCACAGCTCTCTATAAAAGGTATGAAAAACAGTATTCTTTTTGTCTCTGAAAGAAGTTCAAGGAGAATGCAACTCACTGAAAATACTCTGTTTTATTTACATTTCTCAAAATATCCAATCGTAACTTATTTCCTAATCTAATGCTTAACTGTATAGAGTATTCTTCTGCCTATTGCCATTTCCATTTTGATCTGTCTCAAAATGCTGTATTTGTAAAGTCTCAGGCTTCCACATTTTGTTCCCTTCTGCCCATAAGCAATGACTTGTAAAGAAGTGCATAACTCATAAAACCTCCTACAATGCATTGAGAAGAATGTCTTTTCATTAATACAAGAAGGGAAAAAGAGTGTCCAGCCATCAAAAGCACAAAACATGAAAAATAAAAAACAAAAGCAATAAAATAATATTGTCAACTTCTTGTTTTCCTCTACCTTTTTTCTTCACCTGCTCCTCTTTGGAGTTCAGATGCACAAGAAAAGCAATCTGGATACAGGCAGGCACCTGATGGAGTGGTGGTTTCAGCCTACATACCATGTTTTCAGCCATATTTTGCAGTAGAACAATGGTTCCTGCACTATAGTCACAGACTAGTAGAAATTAGATAACAAAAAGGCCAAGTGGATTTCCTTCCACTTCATGACCCCTGCATATAGGGATTATTCACTGTTTTCTATTTCTTAGTGATATGATGATTAATGTAAGTATTCTAAAAAATAGTATGTTCATTTTTTATTGAAGCCTTCAAAGAATAACCTTTTCAAGAACAGAAACATACCAATCCATCTATGAGTTTTAATTCAACTAACATCTAGGCACTTTGGTTTTCAGTACTCAGTTGTCAGTTCCTGCAGTACCACAGTTCATAGACATATTGCTTCTGAATTAAAACAAATTCAAAAGGGAATGTTTTAAGTGCCATATCGTTTGTCTATTCTAGCAGGTCCTGGGGGAACTGTTTTCTTTTAAGCGAATTTAATCTGTAAACCTCCAGAGGTCACTACATTTATTGGGATTCTTTTAAAATTGATTTCAGAGAAGAAAAAGTAATCTCAAACCTCAGTAAAATAACAGACTACATAACTGTACAATGTTTTGTTTGTACTGGAAGGAACATGCTATATATAAGACAGAGCTTAGGGAATCTGTTAACTGCGTACAGCATTCTGTACAGATGAATTTATTTTGTGAATAGTAAGTACAAGAACTGCTATTTAAACCCTAGGATTGACAAGGAAACCTGTTTCTCAGTGCTTGCAAGTTTATACCAAAAAAAAAAAAAAAAAAGTTCCTTGAATTATTTGAGGAAGACTTCTCTAGACAAGTATTTGCTACATATGAAACTGTGATGATTAAGTACATCTTTGAGATAAGTTTGCCAGCCATAATCTGTAGGGTTAATGTTTTTTGTTTGTGTGCTTTGCTTTTTTCCATGTATTTCTTTTAAAATCCTATGTTCTATGCTAGAGGTAAAGATTCAGCATGGAAAAGCTTTTAGGTTATGTCTGGTAGCTATTATCTGTCTGTCTAAGTCCTATCCCCATTAATTTCTTCAAGATTTCTTATCTGAAAACACAATTGCCCATCTCTTCTTAGATGGCTAAAAATAAAACTACTATAGATAAAAATTCTTTTAGAAGTATCTGCATGGATCAGTACATGTTATGGGATGATCATGACCTTCTGGCATTTTGTTTGATGTAAAGACGATGCTGTGATAAAGCTTATGATTTGAGGGGGTAGTTGTTTGTTTTTTTGCTTATGATACTGTCAGGAGTAACTCATGCTAGTATCATAGCAATTTGCTTCCAGAAGGATTCTGTTAGCCTACTTCCAGGTACTGTGAACGTTAACAAGTTAGAGAATGTTAGGCCTTTTAATGTGGATTGCATTACGAGAAAAGTTTAAACATTGTGAGTTGTTGGATAATTTTACTTCTAATGCATGACGTTAGGCCTTACTTTCCAGTATATTTACATTTTGGAAATTTTAGTGATAGGAGTTACTCCTAAGCAAGCAAGCAGTCAAAACTCCTTTGTCATTTTAAATTCTGTTGAAGTTTTTGTATCCACTAACATAATAAATGCTCCTAAAATCTGAAACATTTTATTTTTCCATAGCTATAATTTTAATGAAATCAGTTTCTGAAATCTTCATCTTGAATTAGACAGATTTTTGCTGTAGAAGTTTGTTTTCTGCATTTTAGTGTGTTTCACCAATTAAGTGCAAAATCTTAGCATGTTGCATGGTAAGCTTCTTTTTTGAGTGGGTGAATTTACCTTAGGTTGCATTTTACAGAAAAGAAACTTCACTCTGAATCTACTAGGATACCTGTGTAGGAGGTGTGGTGAAGCTTGAAAATGTTTCCATAGATACAAAGAAGAGTCATAGAAATAATGTTCAGCCAGGCCATACGAGTGTTGATTTTTTTTCATAATTAGCAACGGGCTGTAGGATTCTACCAAAATAACTTTTGTACAGTCTGTTTTTTTTTTTTTTTTTTTGTCACGATATCCCCATTGGTGGAAACTGGCACTAACAGTAGTGAAGCTACATGAGCATATAAACTTTCATGATGCTTCTAGATAATTCTATAAGGTAAGAGAATGCATCTACCTAAGCTCATTTCCAGCCACCCTGACAAGCTTTATTTAGGTATCTGCTATGTATTTTAGATATGTTTTGGCATTATGAACAACCATGTTTAATAAATTTTATATTTAATAAAAAGTCACTAGCAGTAAAGAAAATAAGGATAAATGTGAAGTTAAGATACCTTATTTTTATGGAAGGACTATTTTTTTTTTCTGTATTTTCTCCATTCTATGCTCTTGCTGCCAACAGTTTCTTCAAGCTCCCTTTTCTTAAATCTTTCCTTTTCATGTTTTCTGTTCTTCCTCCATCTCTGTTCTACTTTCACAAACTCCTGTTATTCTGTCTTTATCCTCCTGAAATTTATAAACAGATGGCAGACTATTCACTTTACCTGTACTAAGTCCCTCCAAAGACCATAGGGACCTCTCTGAAATGAAATAGTAAGGCTTGATATTAAAGTTCATAATTGTTATTATTATTGAATACCTCTGCACTTCAGAGAGAGGCAAAAATCACTGGTTTATTTTCTAAGCTCTTTTCCCAGCAATCATTGAACTCAAGATAAAATGGATGAATTACATGAGGAAAGTTTCCTTTTACTCTTAGAACTATATGATTAGCTGACCCATGTTTTCATGGTCATGAAGGCCTTGAGAGCCCGATCTATTTCTGTCTGGACCCTGTGTCCCACACCAGCTCCAGCTGCTGCAAGGACAGCAGAGTCAGGCTCCAGCCCCCTACAACCCTGACCTGATGGACCACAGCTTTTGCCCAGCCAGTCCCGTCCATGGGTCCACAGCTCAGCCTCAGCCTCTCATTTTACCCATGGAGGTGCCTGGGACTGGGTTTGAGGACTGGGTCTGCCCCAGTGTCCCCTGTGCACAACTCTGGTAGGGTGCTGTGATAGGACCTACCTGCCCTGCCCTGCTTGGCCCACTCAGAGATACCCCACACTCTTGGCCCCAGGGATCTGCCTGCCCCCATGGTGCCATGAGGGGGCTATTAGCTGAACCCGAGGAAAGAAAGAACAGTTATTTCCATTCTGCAGGTAAGAGATTGAGTGATGCCCACAGTTAACTTTCTCAAGATATTTACCAAGTTCCCATGACGAACTCTGAGAATCATGAAATTTTCCTTAAAAGTAGGTTCAGTAGTGGGTTTTATGTGTGTGGTTTTTTCCCTGTTATTGTTAACACTGCAGGCTTTTTCGTGACAAAGATATTTTCGATAATCTCCTGTCTGAGGGGGAAGAGCTTTCGCAGTGCTCTTGAGTAGAGCAGGTTGTACCCAGCCACTGTCATGTTGTTGTAAAGAAGAGCATTTTCTTCCCGCCCATGTCTTTAGCACTGTCTATTCCTGTCATGGCACATTTTGCTCCTGTGAAGTACATGAGAATACATGAAATTCTTAAATTGTCAACAGATCCAAGCCATCTTTTCTTTAAATGCAGTTTTCTCAGTAATCATAATCTAATGCCTCATGACTACCTAAACATAAATAGCATCATAGCTAAAGTGTCCAGAAAGGCTATAAGGTGCTGATAACAGATCTATTGTCTACAAAATTTTGAAAGAGGATGAGAAGAGACTGGAAATCACTACAAGTAGAGTTCACCAAATTAATGAACTCTTGCTATCACAAAATTGATTTTTTACCTCTCTTTTGGGTTGGAACTGTATACATTTAATATCTTCTGAGTGGAGTTTCAGCATCTCAGTTTTAGATAGGAAGACAATGACAGAAAATACTTCTGTTGCATATTCTGAACTATTTTTTCTAACATCTGTGGTCATGTAAATGCTTCCAGGTTAAATGATGAGGTAAAATGTCAACAGCTTCAAATAGTTGTAGGGTAGATATGACAATGTTACTTCATTCTACATGACCTACAGTTTTGCATTTCAAGAAAGAAAAAGCATGTGAACATAAAAAATGTATAAGATGTGGTCCTAGCTAAGTTGTTCTAAAACCCCTCTTTAGTCCTTACAAAGGAAAATGTTTGCCTGCTCAGTGTTTACTTGATAACATCTTGGATTTAACCTTCTCACCTCAACTGCAAAAGATGGGCTTGAAGAAAGAAGTACTATCTAATTGAATCTTAAGTTTTGAAAAACGGATGTTAATAACAAAGTGCATAGCCTGGGGCTGGAAAATGACTGGTTAACAGTTAGTGTGTGTAAGGAAGCCACTACTGTGAAGTTTTTCATTCCTGAGTTCACAAAGTAAATGAACAAGCAAAACAAAGCACAGTAAGATAAAATTACGGGCCAGTGATCAGAAAGCTGATAATAACGTCAGTAATATTTGCTGCCAAATGTCTTCAGTACATAGGAAAAAAAAAAAAAAGAAGAATAAGCATGGAATAATTATTTTGCAAAGAGCATATAGTAATAAACATACTATAATGTGCATGTGCCAGTGACTATTTGCTGTAGAGTTTTACCTCAGGAACTCTGTGTCCTGGTTCTGTCAAGTCAGACAATACTGCAAATATGTAACATGTAAAGAAAGAAAAAAAAAACAGGATTATAAGTGCAAAACAGCATGTACAGTGATTTTTATATTGATAAACCTTGTTTGTGATTGGCCTTCATAGTGAATGAGTTGAACTGAAATATTTATAACGTGGTAAATATTTTAATCAGATTAGTAAATAGGAATTTTCACAGTAAGGAAAGGATGGATAATTAAATATTTTATATACATTTAAAACTCTGTTTCAAATTGAGAATGTATTTCCAGAGCTACAATTTGACAAAGTTTCCTCCAGAAGTTTTCACTTGCCCATGTAGAAAGCTGTGTATGCTGTTCCCCTTACCAAACTAAAATATAACAGCTTGTTCAATCACCACTGTCTGTCTGCCTTCTTCAGGTCATCTTTCATGATGCTTGAACATTGATTTGTAATGTGATTTTATATGAAAAACTGCTTTTGAACTTTCCAAGCTACTCTATACATATGCATAGCAAGGGGCACTTGGTAACCTAAGAACTTCCCAGTCTTAGGCTTTCATTCAAACCCATTAAAGCCTGTAAATAACAGTATTGGTTTTACTTTGTCAATCTCAATCTAACATTAGGCATATGGACAGCATTTTAGATTCTGATTTTTTTCTTTTCTAAGAGCATACCGTAGGCTTTATCCAACACTACTATACTTTGTCACCATTTTTTTGTCCTGTAAATATAACATTGGACATATCAGTGGGTACATTTTTAGCTTCTCAGCGCTGAAGAGGTCAATGCAGTAATTTTATTTGCCACTAAGTGACAACAATATCCTTATGGGTATTTAGTCAAGAAACCCTAATGTGTATTCTAGTCCAAGATAATTTATTCATGTGTGTGTAACTTGGAAGTGTAAAGAACAGCAAGCTATGTAATTAATGCAGGAAAAAGAAGCTATTTTTCTTTTGTTTGTCTGGGAATCCTAATTCTTTTCATCCTGGAGGGTTTAAAACCAAGTGAGAAGCTCAAAAACAGTCAAAGGGAAATTGAGGATCCTACACCAACACCAGTGTAGGCAGACTGCAGAGATTCCTGCCTTAAAGTAGTAAAATTGTTCTTGTGACTTAAGTTTTATTTTTCATCATCTTAAGTATAGGCAAAATACGTATGTGAATGATTTTAGTCCTCTAAGTGTGGTTGGCTGCCTTGTTTGTGAAAACCGTATACTTTTCCTTGCAGTTCTGATAGTTTCACAAAAGGCTAAGACTAATCTCACTTACTTTGCAAAAGAAGTTTTAAAGATGTTTTTACAGCTTCGTAATTAGTAGGTTTCCAAGTAGGATGTTTCATTCTCTGTCATAACATTATTTATGGGACTTATTGCCCTCGCTAACTCAAATTCTTTTTTAAATTTGTACAGTGATATTGGGAAAGAAAAGCATCCAGCTTCTAGCTGAATATAATTTATTAGGTATCTCCTGGGTTTCTACTGTTCTGGGTTATTATTAAAGCGCTTCATGAAAAAGGAAAATGAAAACTTACTAAATTGATGAAAAACCTAGCATAAAAATTTGCATTTTTTCTCAGCTAAAAAGACATTGTTACACATTTCCATCTTTGGAGGTCAATGCAAGAGACTTTGATCAAACCAAGATTAGTTCTTGTTTAATTATATGTAACCAAGTATAGTGGAGATCAATTTGTTAATGTTAACAGGAGTGGACGTTTTATAGACAAGTAAATTTTATGGAGTGCTGGATATATTTTCAGACTGAAAATTCCAGTCATCCATGAAATTAAAGACAAAAGGATTCCCTATAAAGGGAAGTATTGCAATTACAGATTCTGTCCACCTGCTCAAATATGCTCGAATATATTTCCCTATACAAGCTTTTTATTACTTTTAATAAACCTTTCACTATTATTATTTTTTTTTTTTATGAACATTATAATTAAAGGTGTGGTGAGAAGCTTGGTTAAATAATTCTTATAAAAAGAGTCAATGTAAATTTTGCGCTGGAATGAAATTAGCAGTACATTTCAGGAGTCAACCATAATGCATGAGTTTAACTGTGCAAAGTCAGTCAAAAGTATAATAGGAGTTGCATGGACCAAAAAAAAAAATCTATTCAGTGTTTTGAAAAAAAATGTTCTTTGCAAGGTCTGTTGGCTAATGTCACACTGCTATTTTTGAACATCTTTAAATGTATGAAGAACTTCTGAATGTTTTATTTAAAGAAATGAGAGACTGGTTCTGTAAAAATTTCCAAAAAACAGTGTTTAAAGTTAGTCACAGTGGTCTGTAGTTTAGTCATCCATAAACTTTGCTGTATTTTTGGAGATGCTTGGAGCTGCCAGAATTTCTGTTGATTTCTGCAGCAAGTGCAGCTGATCATCGGACTACGTTAATGCATCAGTTGCACATCAAACGATCTCCTTGTAAAACAATCTACCACATATTAAGTTACTAACCACATTCTTTTCTTAGCTAGACTGGCAGACTGAATAGTATCAAGACTGCTCTTTGAGTAGTGTCAGGATATCAACAGTACACAATAATGGCAAGGGGGCATCTTTGTGTGAATTTTTTTTCTAACTTGTGATATAGGGCTGGAGAACCTGCCATACAAGGAAAAACTGAAGGAGTTAGATTATACCACCCTGAAGCACAAAAGACTTGGGGCCATCTCACCACGGTATTCTAGTACTTAAAGGATGGAGACTCTCTCTTCACAGGGAACCATATGGAGAAGACAAACGGTAACATGCAGTTGCACTGGTAGAGGTTTCATCTTAATAAACACATTTTTACACTGAGTTTGTATTGTATGGTTTTGACACTCTCAAAAGCCTTTGTGTTTTCCTGCAACAGCCTTCTCAGAGACTTCCCATTTCTCATGCAGAGGACTGAGCACAATTAAAACACCCCCCCCAAATACCATAGGAGTTAGAATTGCCTACTTAAGCTTTACTCATGTGCAGAACAGCCTGGCTGCCACTGAAGCACAGTATTGGAAAGTATATGTATATATTAACCTATGTTTTGTGACTATTTGTGCTTGAATAAAAAAAAATATATATTCAGTGCTGTATCCAGCATTGCTCTACACTATCATTAGCTGCCACTGTAGAAGAGATGCTTCCAGAATGTTCTATTTGGGAGGTGGGAGGTGGTGTTCTTCTCTTTTGCATACAACATATACAAAGTTCTACTAGGTAGGATTTCTTTGTATTTCATGCTGTGGAGAAACCCTTCCCTACCGAGTCAGTTGTTCTACTGTGTGTATTTTGCAATTCAGGGATGCCTACTTGTAAAATACAAGATAAGAAAAATGAAGCCATGTGGACTTTCAAATCCATAATTGCAAAGTATTTGACAAACAAATTGCTACCTTTCAGAAGCAATAGCATTACAAAAAAAAAAAAAAAAAAAAAAAAATCACTGATAAGTATTGATAACTTTAAGGATACAGAGAAATCAGATAGTATTCTGAGATCATCTCAAAGGAATTGAACTTTTCATACAAAATGGGATGAAAGTGTAACATATGAAAGATAACAGTCTTACTAAAATATAAAGATGTTTCTCAGAATGCCATGTGAAACTCTGTGGTGCAATGTTATTAGTTTATAGGCTGCTGTCAGGCTCCACAAGACACTGAAATGGTTTACTGATAATCACAGAAGATTGTCCTCTGTCTACATCTTCATATTTCAGGGAGGGCTTTCATGCTTTCATATCAAATTACTGGTCACCTCATCTCAAACTTCAGATGAATTCTGATCACCTTCCTTACTGAAGTGAAGAACTAACAGAATGAAAAACACTGTGTGAAATGTGGCTGTCCATGGATGGTAGTTTCATTATCAAAAAATTAGTGTTTCAATATTTTTAGGCTTCTTTTAGAAAGCATGACATGTATTTGTTAGGAAAAAGTCCCTCAAGATCAAAACCTATTAGTATCTGAAGCACGATTTGCAATTTACTTAGTTGTTTGTGTTTAAGTACTATTTATATGCATGGGTACTTAACAGAAAATAATAAGTTTTCTACAAAAGCAACAGAAGCTTAATATATTGAAATAGTTCCAAAGCATGCCTAGAATGTGGTGGGTTTTTTTTTGTATTTCCAGTTTTCTGTCTTTTTCAAAGTTGTGTTATGTGGACATGTTCAATATTTTAATGCCACATATTTAAAGATTCAGATACATTTGGATGCTTTGACAGTGCCATTAACAGACTGTATGAACTTTCACACATGTAAATGTCTTGATGAAAAAAAGAGTAATACTTTGTTATATAACAAGTTTAAGGTGAAATTATATGACATATGAGAATAACAGATAAAATATTAGTGATTCAGATAGATCCTCACCTGATGGTAAAACCTTAATGAACTTGGCAATGCTACACTGATATAAATGAAACCATACTGATTTATGGTAATTGAGAAGCTGGCAAAAAAATTCACTTTATACATTTTCTATGCTGTCTTATCTAGTTTTTTTTTTTTTAAAAAAAAAAAAAAAACTTTCCATTCTTGTACTTTCTCCATGCTGTAATCAATTTTATCATAAATCTTAATGCTTTAATTGTAGTACATAGAGGCCAACATATTTCAAATGTTAAAATCAGAAACCGAGTCTAATATTTTCAATAGATTTAGATATTAAATACTAAAGTGAATTTCTGCAAATACACTATTTTATTTTTCATAAGAGTTCTTAAATGATAGCCAGAAGTCATGAAATAAGTGAAATTATATTATTATATTTTTAGTCAGAGATATTAATAATAAAAAAAATCTGAAAATAAAGGTAGCAGTATTTCTCTGCATGCTTGACTGACATTAATACAAGATCAATCATAAATTGTGTTTTTCTTAAAATATCTTAGTTACAATGGCAATCCTATGCCAGCACACCCTAACCCTTTAAAATCACATAAGCTCTTGATAGGTAAGCTCCAGGGAAAATCCCAAGACCATCACGTAAACCCAGTGCTCTGCATGAGAACAAGAGTGCTGAAGTTGGACAGCAGCTTGTCAGATAAAACATATTTCTGTCTTCTTATTAGTCTTGCTGACACTGAAGACCAGAGGAGGAAAATAAAATAAAAAGTCCCCAAGGAGACAGAACTTTGACTAGGATAAATCAAGCTCAACAAGGTAATGTACTCTGTTCAAAGATCTGACCTCAAGTTTTTCTATTAGCTTGTGTCTGATTTTACAACATCTTTTATAAAAATACAGTAACTGTGTTCATACGAAATCAATAATTCAGGTCAAAAATAGGAAATAAGACTCAAGGTTCATGATTGTTTCCCAGAAGAGGCCATCATCTTTTCCTTTTCAAGGACTACATAACACTCCTAGGTTGACCATCCTTGAGAGATGAGCAATGTCATTTTCTTCTTCTCTGATAGTCTTACAGTATCCAAAAGCTGGGCTAGCCCCCGCTGGTTAAAAAGACAACTGAGGTTTGAGTTTAATTAAGCAATTAAACTCTATTGCTTTGTAGTATTTGAAGCTATGAAAATCTGCTGAAACTGATTAAAACTGAGGCGAAGCCTGAGGTATTTGATCAGTACAAAAAGGCATGGAATCATGACTTTACCACTTATTCCGTGAAGCAATAAAGATTATTCTTGTCATTATATAAGAAACTATAACATAAAAATAATATGAGGACTTTCTTCCACTCTACAATATGGAAGTGGCCCTAAATCTGCTTTCCTGGTCTGCCAGTGAGATGCTAGTCCCCAGATGTCTTCATTTACTAGCTTCACAATTTAAATGGAATATAGTCATATTTCTTCATCAGTCAAATTCAGGCCACATCAAGACGAAAAATGTGTTGCATAAATTAGAATACAAACTTCATTTTTTTTTTGAAATGTTGGACTATTCAGAAGATAGTTTTGGGTAATATTAAATCTGAGAAATAGTGTTAGTTCTTTGAAAACATTAACATACTGAAAGAGGAGCATATGAAGTAATGCCCTGACCAGACATTACAATGATTTTCAAGAAAAAAAAAAAAAAAAAAAACCACTGAAATAATGTCATGTCACTTGCATTGTTCTAGCTCTTTTCTAAACATGATACCCATTACAGACATTAAAAAATGCAGCTTCACAACATCCCTTCAAAGTGTACATGCATTATTATTCTATTATGTCAGTTTCTAAAACAGGCATGCAAAGCATAACTGATTTGCTTTGCCTGGGTTTGTTGAAGTGTGCCACAGGTCTAAGAACAGATGTGTACGTGCTTTTAGCTGGAGTGTTGTATTTTAAATACTGAACAATGCATAATTTCTGATAGAAACTGTGAAATTCTATCTCAGTGTAAAAACCACCAATTTGCATAAACAACTGTATTTTTTACATGAAGATGCATGTTTTACAAAATTATTTGTGCATATGTTGAAGTCACAGTGTGGATATCTATTTTAGTTAGGAGTTTTTTTTCAGAGGCAATTTTCATGAGCAGATGGAAGGAGCAGAAAATATATTCAACAGCTCCAGTGCATATTCATGGTATCAAGCATTACTTTATTTCTCCTGGCTGTGACTGGATGGATTTTTTCCTCTTGAAGACCTTTATATTGTCTTTCTTTGCCAAACTGAACAAATTAGTGAAATAGCTGAGTAGTCCTTGGTTCATACACTTCAAACTTTGAGTTAGTTTTTGTACCATTACCTTTCTCATCTTCTAATGAGGTAAATTCACTCACAGACTCACTCATATTCTGTACAAACAGAAATTAAACTGTTCCCAATCAAGGGAGTACTTTTTTCCTGATCAATTTAATATAATTAGATACTAATGTGTGGATTCTTTCATATTACTGCCTTTGATTTTTTACAGTTCTTTGTCATCTTAAAAAATGCTGAACCTAGAAATCAGAAACATTTCCAGTATATTGCTGTTGATTTTTTTGTTGCACGCCTAGCAAGATGTCACATACTTTTTAATGATACCTAGAAACATTCTGAATTCTTGTCTTATCATAGAACGGCAAGTGTCTCTTTTACATCTGTTATTTGCTGTAGATGTTAATTAATAAAACTTCTAAGCTCTGTTAGTCTAAATTGACTGAAATCTTTGCTCCATTTATGGTACCATAATCCTGATAGTGTTTTTTATCCTTGTTCTGCTGATTGAATTCAATTAATATGCACCCTGTTTGATGCAATAAATAGCTTCTTTTAAAAACAAAACAAAACAAAACAAACAAACAAAAAAAACCCAAACAGAACAGCTCCAAAATTCTGTTCAGAATTCTTTAGGTAGAGTAGGTGTTCCTTAGAGTTTCAGGTGTGTGGGAGCTAATCAGGAAAAGAGAAGCTAAAAAACTGCACTGCCTTGAAAAGTTTTCCTGACAGTGGAATGATGTCAGAAAAAAAGAAGAAACAACAAATAGAACATAACTTGAGGAACTGTTGCAAAGAAACTAGAAGACAATAATAGTTACACAAAAAAGAGTTCTCCCTTGTAATTGTTATTCTCCCCACATCACCTGAACAAGGAAACGACAAAGAAGGATAATGCTGTAGTGTTAATATGATAAAGAATTGGTAAAGAAGTGGTATTCAGCTCTAAGAATTCAGGTTTTTCTTTTACATGAAAAGGCAGAATGCTAGTAAAATGTCAATACTACTATTAACAGCGAGGCTCAGATTACATTCCAGTGCAACCAACATTAAAAATTAAAGTAGTAGAAGTGGTAGTAGTAGATGTCCCCTGGTTCCACATGTTCCATACTTAGAGTCCAGCAAGTGTAGTTCATTGAGGGATTACCAGAACTGTGTACAGAAGTTGAAAGCTTAGTCATCTTTAACTACAACAGTGTCAGGGCACCTGAATGCTTGTGACATCTTTGAAAATGACTGTTCTTATAAACAAGGATGCAGATAAGTATCAAGTTCTGATTTTGCTTGTTATTTTGTTTGTTCATTTTCCCCCTAATAGAAAGGGTAAGACATTAGAGAAGTTTTACATAAAATCATAGATTGAAGACGCATCCCAGACACAAACAAATAAACAGGGAGAAAACAAAATAAAAAAGAATTAAGTAAGCTTGATCTTTGTACATGCTTTTGAACATGTTCACAAATTTGTATGTGTGTGGACCTGTGTACATGTACGCATGTATAATTAGAGTATGTTACTGTTAGTGTAGGATTGGTGATAAAGATCCATTATTTCTCCCAGAAGCAAGGGATAATTGTGAATACATTTCCCATAATATTCTTATAATGTGAATAACTGGGGAATGCATACGCAGTCACCAGTTGTGAATATAGGTGATAAACACAAAATATGCTCTATTACATTCCATCTCCATATCACTACCATATGGACAGTAGTGGTATTTATATCCATTAATATAATGATGATAACATCTGAACCAATTCTAAACAAGCTTAGAAATGTCATAATTAGTTTTAATTTCTGAAGCAGAATTATTGATGGGCTTCATAGTCCCTGAGAGCATATTTCAGAATGGTTTTGCTCACTGTTTGGTTACAGTAACTTGAAAGGGAGTCCTTTCAGATGTATTTTTCATCTTTTCGTAATCACAAAGAGACAGATAGTGCTTTGATTTAGCTTAAACAAACAAACAAACAAACAAACAAACAAAAACCAACACACAATATGCACCTTTGAAGAATTATTCTAACATTTCATAATCTTTCAAGCCTACTGGAGAAGTTATGTATTGATACACTTTATTTTTCAGTATATGTTTATAAATCATCTATAGCACCTTAGTAGAATATCCTAGATTTATTACAGTACTTTGGATGAATTCCATTTTTTTTCACATTACATTGGAAATTCAGCCTAATACAATATATGATGCAATATTAAAAAAAAATGTAATTCAAAAATCAATTAAATATCTTTGTTTTTCAGACATTCTACACTCATCTGCTATTACTATCAGCTATAATGTTGAAATGAAGAGTCCTAACAAAGCTGTTCAACAGTGCTGTGTAGAGATCTCCTTAACATTTACTATGTTGACAAATACACAGTATTTACCTTTTACTACAATTACTATTACTAAAGTGGTCTGTTAACTGCGCTTGTTTGAAAAGCCAGCATATTTTGTGAATTCATTTATATATATCATATATATATATATAACTGAAGAAATTCTGATTATTTTATGTGTCCTTTGTAAAAGTCTGATTTTGGTCTCAACTGCTTGTTTAAAGCCAAGGAAGCAACACAATCCTGGATGTAATTAAAACTGCAGCAGAATATAATCTCTTGAAGCGTAACAGCAATCTGAATTTTTTGAAGAAATTCAATGGTGTAGTTAATGCATATTGGATTTTACCAAAGGAAGGAAAAAAGAAAGAAAGAACTGAAAACTCTAGCAGAATCTAGTACAGGATTTGGTCAGAAGTAGAAAGTCGAGAGTTCCAGAAATGTTTCTTACTGGCTATCTATCTGTCTGTAACTATTTTCCTGGAGTATTCACCCCAGAATATAAATCAGAGTTCTGAAACATAAAATGCCTCCTTCTAAGTGCAAGCAGTAAGTCAACTTTCAGAAAACATGCTACTTGTAACTTACATCATAGTGAGAAAGCATTGCAAGATTTCAAAAGCCTAAATTATTCAGAGTGAAAATACACGTTTAAAATGTCCTATCTCAAGAAATCTGCCCTGGATTGGTTTATTTTTATTGACAGAAATCAAAAGCAAGAATGGCCCAGTGTCTTCAACGTGTACTTTTTTTTTGCCTGCTATTCTTTTACTCTATTTCACTTTGTACAATTTTGGAGAAAATATAGAGGAGGAGGAGGGCAAATCCTCCTATATAAAACTGATAAATCTTCAGCAGGTCATCTTTAACTGTGTTGGAGTGAAATGAAACCCATGTTTCTTTATTTTTATATTGATCCATCTACACTAATGGACCATTGGCTCTACACTCAGTTGTTTCACTGGCTTTACTTGAACTTGCTTTTTATCTACAGATAGCTGCGCACTGAGTAGCATATGACAGTATTTTCCTCAACAATTTTTCACTTCTTTTTACAGCAGAAATTTTCCTGAAGTAAATACTTTTTTATGTATTTATAATGGTTTCTGACTGACGTTCATTTTTCAGCCTGGCAATCACACACACAAAAAAAACCACAAAGAGCAGGCTAGCAAACCCCACCATCACAGTGCACACGTGATGGGTGCTTGCTAGATACTATAGTTGACATTTTTGATCCTGCAATCTTGTACCCCTTTTAATTATACATCTTTATTAATGGAAATAAAAATAATCAGATGATTGCTGTGGACAGAGATTGGTTCTTTTTAAGCTGTCCTTCACTGGTATCATTTTATGCACACTTTAATTCAATTATTAACCTACAGAGATTGTAAAAAAGGCCAGCTAGTACGACCAGTGAAGTGTTAGATTTTTTAATTAATAGACACTCAGACAGCCACTTCCTGGGTTTTGTTTCCCATGGAATTATATGCATGCAAATGTTACATTTAATTGCCTGGAGTGAAAGTGCAAACCTCTTTTCTTAATTTTAATTAGGAAATATTTCCCCTTTTAGAGTGCCCTGTGAATACTTCATGGCAGATAATCAGAAATGAAACATCATTTGTTCTGTGCTTGTTTCAGAAGTGTTTCTTTGATTATAAATAAACATTTATACTACATTAACTCCGAGATATTCCATGTGAGTTTGAGGCTGTTATTGCACTGGATTCTTTGCAAATGGAGATGAAAATTCCTGAGACGCAAAATATTGGAATAGAAGACAGAATGGAGAAATAACACACAAGCAAATGATCTGTATTCTTGCAGATATCAGGCTAAGCTGACTAGTTTTGTATTGTTCTATCTTTGGAAAAAATAAATGAAAAGAAGAAATTTTACTTCGGAAGAAATCCCAGTATTTATCTGTTTCTGTTTTTAAAAACTTACATTTCCTGATTAAAAATTAATTCTAGTGTAAAATTTCTGGCTAGTTGAGTTTGATTTGGCTTGTAAGTAGTTGGTATAAAAACCAAAAGCAGAAGAAAGAGAAGATGAGGAGCAAGAAAGGAATAATTAGTTCTAATAGCCGGGAGCAGAAGCTGGGTACAATACACGCTGTAACCTGGAAGGAAACAAATAAGGAAGGGAGGAAGAATGTAAAAGTCCCATAGCATATTTCCCATAAGAGAAAGACAAAAGGCATAGCACCGTGTATGTATGCATGAGACTCCCTCATGCAAAGCATCTCGCTGTAGCTCCACGTTCTGTTGATTAACCTCTTTCTTTTTAAGAGGAACATTTGGGACCATAAAAACAGTAATGAGTAATCATCAGAAGGCTTCATTTACTTCTGCCATGTGCCAGAAGTTGGATTTTTGTTGACCTTTCTATAAGAATTGATTTTTAAGTTAAGAAGCACAGTTTGTTTTGTTTGGATGTGTATAGTTGCTCAATATAGAAGTGCTATCATACTATATAGTGAATTTTGATTTTATCAAATACTTGCATATACTTAAGTCAATTTACATTCGCTCTTTCAGTTGATTAAGCTTGATACTTTATGAAAAAGATATAAAAAATGGTACATATGTAACATGAAATTTGCTTTCAAACTTAAAGTTTAAAACACATTCACCCCTTTAGTCATCTCTAATATAACAGGAATGTTATGGAATGTGTCTTCCATACCATAATTCTGCAGCTTCTACAATAGGGTGATTTTATGTTAATAGTGACCTTTTATTGGCGATTCTATGTTTTTTTTTCTTTTTTTTTTTTTTTTCTTTATTTCCTTGGAAATTCTATTAGCAGAAGACAATTGGGGATTACATACACCTTCAATTTATTTACTTGATAAATGTTTCTTAAGCCTTCAGTTATGCTGCATAGGTAATCACTTCTTAAAAAATCAGAAACAGCACATTTTTGTTTTGAGTTTCTTGGCACACTGCAGTAAATCTGGAGTTTTGGGGAAGCACTTTTTATCAAATATCATTATTGTTGTGTATAAACCTGCAATGTTGAAAGTCTGTAACTAAGCTCTCTGCCTTGAAATTGAAGTATTTATCCTTTCTAGTGAGTATTAAGAGGAAAAGAATTGTATCCCATATCCTGGGCTGCATCAAAAGAAGAGTGGCTTGCATGTCCAGGGACGTGAGACATCACCTGGAGTACTTCATCAGTACAGGAGAGACACAGACATGCTGGAGTGTGCCCAGAAGAAGGCCACAAGAATAATCCAAGGGTGGAACATCTACCCTGCAAGGACAGGCTGAGAGAGCTGGGGTTGCTCAGCCTGGAGAAGAGAAGGCTCTGGAGACATCTTATAGTAGCCTTTCAGTATCAAAAGAGAGGCTACGAGAAAGGAGCAGACAGACCCTTTTCTCACATCTGTTCTGATATGACAAGGGGAAGTAGTTTCAAACTAAAAAGAGAGAAAATTTAGGTGGGATATAAGGAAGATTTTTACAATTAGGGAGGTGAGACAGTGGAACAGGTCGCCCAGAGATTTGGTAGAAGCCCCGTTTCTCGTGACATTCAGGGCCAGGTTGGAGGGGGCTCTGAGCAATCTGATCTTTCTGTAGGTGTCCCTGTTCTTTGCAGGGGGGTTGGAACAGATGGCTTTTAAAGATCTCTTCCAATGCAAATGATTCTATGACTCTATGGCCTCTCACTTGCTCATCTCCCATTGATTATGAACTACTTGCCTATCTTGTTAGCTCAAGCTTAAAACTGAACTTTAAACATCCTATGCTAGCTTTATTTTCCTGAAATGAAATAATGAAGGCATTTTTATTTTTGTGCTATTAAATTCCTATTGTTTCGAGGTTCCTTTAGAAAATTACTTTCTTCCTCTCCAAGTAGTTGTATAGATAATTTATCATTACATTTATGAAATACTAACTTTTTGTGTAATATAAAAACTGTGAATGCAAAATATAAGCAATATATTGAGATTCTTAAAATTCATATGAAACAGGAGAGAGAGGGAGGTAGATGCAAACCACGAGGTAGCAAATGAAAAAGAAGAGATTCATATTATTTCAACACTGTTGTACTTAGAGATGTGTTCTGACGATAAAAATCTAAAATGGCTCTTTAAATGATAGCAGAAATAAAATGAGTTAGAAGTTTGAAATGGTAGGAATTGGCCTTTTTTGGCCTTGGCCAAAAACAAACCTCAAGAAAAACGCCTCATATATTTTAGTTTTGTATAGTAATTTTAATACTAAAATGCAAGTTTAATAAAATGCAAGTTTAAATAAGTCCAGCAATTCTCACACCAGTGTCTCGCTCCAATTTATAGGAGGGAGAGGAGGTTCTTTGAAATATGTATGCCCGGCGTGAGATTAAGAAACAACGGTCCAAATGTTGGTCCGACCAGTTTATTACAAATGTTAATAAAGGAGATGAAGAAAGGGGAGGACGGACACTATTACGGATTGGGGTGATGGGGAAGGGAAGGCGAGCGATAGAAAAGATAGAAAGAAGCAAGAATTGCGTAAAGCGGGGATAGTCACCACCAGGATCCGGCAGTAGCCCCGTTGCACGACGTTCCGGCGGTCCGAGGCTGAAAGGCAGAAGTAGTGAGGCCGGTTTTGGGCAACGAGAAGGTGCAGGTACCGGGTGGGTCCAGGAAGAAGCCGCAGAGTAAGTCTGGGAGGAAGCAGCAGGTCTCAGGTAGCAGGCCCAGGGAAGTCCGTCAGCATACGGTCCGTAGAGAAGGATCTGAAGGCAGAAACCTCGAGTCCGTCGTGGTGAGGGATCTGATGGCAGAAACCCCTCCAGTCTGTCGTGGTGAGAGATCAGATGGCAGAAAACCCTCTCTCCTCATGGTTGTTGGACCCTCTTTCATCCTCCTTTTTTTCCTGCCTACGTGACATCCCTGGGTGCTTGAGCAAGAGTCATGTGCGTACCTCCTGAGATGGCCATCTTCCTCGAGTTAAGTCCACACAAAAGACCGTTTCCCGGCCATTATCAGCAGCTTATCCCTCTCTTGTTGCCCCTGGCCTTGTCCATCTGTGATCCTTAAAGGATTTCACAACCCTTAGCCAGGACCTGTCCATCAGTGTCCTCCAGACGGAATATTTCTCTTCCTTTGCCCAGGACTTGCCTGGACTTGTTCCTCAGCAAACTTTGAGTCAATCATATAAAAGAATAATCTCTTACAACCAGTAAGGTGGGTGAAGTCAGACAAGTATAATAATGCATAACTAGCTTCTTATGACAGACAGTTTGGTTGCAACTCTGCTAAGCAAATATTACAGCTCTCAAGCATTTGGCAAAAAGGGTTTGTGATGTTCATATGAAGCTTCACAGCAAAAGAGGGCACAGATTTTACAAAGCATGCAAGTGGAAGAACTACAGTCACCACACAGCATCCCAGCAGGAAGGCAGATATATTAACCTCAGATGTGTCTACTGAACAAACCTCCTAAAGAAAAAAGCCAGGTTCCAGGGCTCAGGGGCAGGTCTTCTGTTCTCCTGGGTTAGAACATGAGTGGATTAAATAACTTGGTTTTAGAATTCCTCGTGTGTACTTTCTGAACTGGTGAAATCCCAGGATGAGTGCTACTTTGCCCGCAGCATCAGGCAAGTTTGCTTTGTTTTCTTTTGTTTTGTTTCTTTTTAAACAACAGGTCCTACAGATAAAAACTGTCAGTAGGAAGACATTTTCACACAATTGGCTTCCCATTCCTATTATCCTCTAGAGGGCTACTGAACAGTGTTTATAGATGCATGGGCAGCTTTTCTTAGTCACCAAGACAATGGTGACATTAAATGGTATACAAAGCTACCCAGACATCCTTTCACATTTACATGTCAGAAAGAAAAGAACAATTGCCTGAAGTAAACATCTCTCTTCTTGCTCCTGGTGAACAAATAAATACGGAAAAGTATATGACTTGCAGTGCACCTGAAAGTTTGCACTAGATCTGATTATTGGTGGAAGTATTTGATTAAATTCCTCCCACAGGACACCCGGTTACTGCCCACGGCAACTTAGGTGTGGGGTTTTTATGTTAACTGCATGTCTTGTCCCTGCTGCTGTGTCACAGTGGAGGAGACTGGAAGGTCTGGAGGTTTGTCAGCATGGATATGACCAGTCCAGAAATAAGAGAGTTCTCACTGCTTGGATGCATCTGTTATTCCCATATAAATTCCTAGTAGCACTGTGAATCAGCACTAACCCCTAAATAACCTTGAAGTGTAACCTTTGGTAAAGGACTATGCCACCATACTGAAGAACTGTAATTACTGATGCCAGAAGTATCTGTATCTAGTGGGAGGAAACTGCAGCAGCTGATACAGGTTACTGATCATATAAGTAATGATTTACCTCTATTGCTCTGAAGCTATTTAGAATTTAAAAAAAACAAAAACAAAAACAAAACAAAACAGATTCATTGCAGGTTGCAAAGTTCTGGAGGGAAGAGTTAACTTAGAAAATAACTGTAGATAAAAATATTCCTACCAGACCCATCTGATAACACACTCATTCTCACTGCTGCACTGAGACTGAACTTCATCCAGGCTGCTGTCATCCTTCTCCTGGCTGGGCTCTCCAGAGACAGTGGAGGTGACAGCAGCAGTTCCCACTAATCCTGCGGCAAAAGAGACTATATCCTCAGCCAGCACGGCTTGTGTCCCTGCCTCCTCACTGGAAGCAGGGCAGTGACATGGGGTGGCAGAATGCTTCTGAGACACTGAGACAGCAGAGGATGAGGGAGGCACCCGGATCCAGACCTCTGGGTCTGCTGGGTTCCTGGAAGGTGTGTTTTACACTGCACTTAGAAAACATTCATGAAAGCAAGTTTCTTTATATTATTTTATCTACTTGAAGTACAGGTTAAATAGTAAGAAAGGATAGAGGATAGATGTGGCAGACTGCATTTGACTGACTGAAATGAGATATGTGATAGATGGCCTGCTGGGGATGTCAACATTTTGTCTTGCATGTGTCCTACAAAAAAAAAAAAAAAAAAAAAAAAAAAAAAAAAATTAAGTTCAGCACTAATCAATTCTTTGCTGTTTGCATGCATTATGTTCTCATAGTCGTCAAAGATCAGAGTGGTCCAGATGAGTGGGTGAATGCTTGCAGGCCAGTACGGCTGTGTGCTCTGCTCTTTTAGGAGCTGGGCCACAGGCTGCTGACACTGGGTGTGGCAGTGGTGATGTAACAGGAGCTTGCTGGGGCAGGGAGGTCCAGGGCTGAAGGAGAGCCACAACCTGGGGCTGGAGCTGTGAAGATGCTCGTGGCCATGCAGAAGACTTCTGCCCTGGAATCTCCTGTGAGGTTGGTGAGTGATGTTTTACTTGTACCTGCTGTGGCCAGCCACGCTGTGTGATAAAATCCTGTGATCGATTCTTTCAGAAGCTGACAACAGTTCAAGTGATTAAATACAGACTTCTGCTGATTGCCAATCAGCATGTAGGGAGTGTCAAGGTGAAAGATGAGAAACATTGCAGCACTATTCCAATATCAAAATTAAAATTTTGGGATGGTAGACATGGCGATGAGGGCATGAGGTATGCTCCTGCCTTGTTTGATCTCCAGCAGCAGTTCAAATTCTGGGCCTGTCCTGAGCCTGTAGCCTGCAATAGACAGCCGCCTGCTGTGACAGGCCTTCTTCCTCATAGATCTGCTTCACATTTCCCCCATGAGTCATCCTCTGCAGTCTCAGTGTCTCAGAGGCATTCTGCCACCCCATGTCACTGCCCTGGTTCCAGTGAGGAGGCAGGGACGCAGAATCACAGAATCACAGAATGGCCTGGGTTGGAAGGGACCTCAAGGATCATGAATCTCCAACCTCCCTGCCAGGCAGGGCCACCAACCTCCCCATTTACTAGACCAGGTTGCCCAGGGCCCCATCCAACCTAGCCTTGAACACCTCCAGGGATGGGGCATCTACAGTCTCTCTGGGCAGCCCGTTCCAGCACCTCACCCCTCTCCTGGTAAAGAACTTCCCCCTAACATCCAACCTAAATCTTCCCTCTTTCAACTTAAAACCGTTCCCCCTTGTCCTGCTGTTATCTACCCTTTCAAAGAGTTTACTCCCTTCTTGTTTATAGGCTCCCTTCAGGTACTGAAAGGCCGCAATGAGGTCACCCCACAGCCTTCTCTTCTCCAGGCTGAATAAGCCCAGCTCCCTCAGCCTGTCTTCGCAGGAGAGGTGCTCCAGCCCCCTGATCATCTTTGTGGCCCTCCTCTGGACCCTCTCCAACAGCTCTCTGCCTTTCTTGTACTGGGGGCTCCATACCTGGACACAGTACTCCAGATGGGGCCTCACAAGAGCAGAGTAGAGAGGGTCAATCACCTCCCTGTCCCTGCTGGCCACCCCTCTCATGCTGGAGCCCAGGATACCATTTGCTTTCCGAGCTGCAAGAGCACACTGCTGGCTCATGTTAAGTTTCTCATCCATCAGGACCCCCAGGTCCTTCTCTGCAGAGCTGCTCTCAAGGACTGCTCCTTCCAGTCTGTATAGATGCCTGGGATTCCTCTGGCCCAAGTGCAAAACCCTGCACTTTCCCGTGTTGAACCTCATTAGGTTCACCTGGGCCCACCTTTCAAGTCTGTCAAGGTCCCTCTGAATGGCATCCCTTCCTTCCTCTGTGTCAACCGCACCACTCAGCTTGGTGTCGTCAAGCCATGCTGGCTGAGGATATAGTCTCTTTTGCCGCAGGATTAGTGGGAACTGCTGCTGTCACCTCCACTGTCTCTGGAGAGCCCAGCCAGGAGAAGGATGACAGCAGTCTGGATGAAGTTCAGTCTCAGTGCAGCAGTGAGAATATGAGTGTATTATTAGATGGGTCTGGTAGGAATATTTTTATCTACAGTTATTTTCTAAGTTAACTCTTCCCTTCAGAATTTTGCAACCTGCACCTCTATTATGAATAACAACAAAGTATCAGAAGGTAAATGTAAAAATTGTATCTAACTCCTATGGGCAGCTGTGGAGCCTTCAAGGGAGGAACTCTTGAGTGTCTCCTTGCTGTACTAAGGTAGCATTAACCTCACCATATATCTTTATGCACTGGGAGTTTTTCTCAGAAATCACTGATGAGAGGAGAGAGAGAACTGAGCTTGGTTGAGTGAAGCAGTTTAGTAGGCTTTTTGGGGGACCAATCTATAATTGCTGGAGTTAATTGATAAGCTATCGCTCCTTAAAAAAAAAGAAAAAGAAAGGGGGGGGGGGGGGGGGGGGGGGGGGGGGGGAGGGAGGAATAAAAGGTCATGTTTTCAAGAACTCATTGCTTCTAGTTGGAAGACAGATTGAATTACAGAAGGATTAACCTCAGTTTTTGTGAGTGCTGGAATGTGTAGAATGACACATTTGAGGAGGAGCCAGTAATAGCACTGGGAAAATTGGAGAATTTAGCTTTGAGCGACCTCTTAGCTGGCTCTTCGTCTGTTGTCAAGAGCTATAAACTCTTGAGCTATGAGAGTGCTTCATGGAGGGAAAGGAAAAGAATTAAAAAAGAGGCCTAAAGACAAAATATTAATTCTGCATGGATGTTTTATTCTTATTAAGGTGTATTGCTACTTTTCCTGTCCTTCAAAGTTCCTGTCCTAGTGGAAATTATTTCAGTCCTGTCACAGTGCAAGTCCTTTTGGTATATTTTTCTCTTAATAATCTTTCTTATAGCTAGGATTGTTTTATGTTCCAATCTTAAGCATTTTTCCCCTAAAATGGTCACCAGATTTCACCTAAATCAGATTATTTTTGTGCCAGTATTACTCTACAAGACTCATAGCTCTTCAGGTGCTGTCATTCTGAAGATGGATGTTAAATGAGCTCTGTGCTTTTACCTTGAAAGAACTGGAAAGTCCTGTAAATCCTACTGTCCATTTTGGTGCTGTGCTGAAAGATACAGGAGAAGAAAACTACCCTTCTCTGATAGTTTGTTGAATTATATATACAAAAGTAAGCCAACGGCTGCCATTAGAAGTTAGCAGTCTCTGAGTTAGATCATTTAAAAAACTTCAGAACCACTTTGGTTTTTTAGGTTTGATTTGTCAATATCTAAACTTTTATAGGATAGCTATTTAGACTGTTGTAAATAAACTTATGGAAGAACAATTAGAGAGTATTATAACATAATGTGTTTTAGGAAAGTACCTCTAGAGTTTCTATTTGTTAGCCCTTCTCCTGGGGGATCGGGTGGGGGTTGGGGGCAGGGTGTGGTTAAGGAGAATTTACCTGTTTGATTGTATCTAAGGACAAGGAAACACAAAGACAATTTTAGAAAAAAAAATCTTATTTGGCATCAAGAATTCTCTTCAAAAGAGTTTCTCTGTAGATCTCTAACACCAGTGTTACTGACACTGTTTCTTTTAGTAAGGAATCTTACCTAGTTCTTGGGGCAAGGGACAGCAGGACAACCAGGTCTTTTGAAGACAGAGGGCCAAATGTATCTCTGTTACAATTCTAAATTTACTATACACATATACAATAGACTACTCAAAGGTACAACACTGAAGAATAGCATCAGTCAAAATGTGGGCTAAAAAAAAAAAAGCTAGTAGGATTTTCTGTCTGATCTCTGTTTCAAACTGTCAGAGATGCGAGGTATTTTCTGGTTTTGTTCTTCATCTGACAAAGCTGCATATACTGTCACATTCTTTTTCTACTTTTCTGCCTTCTTTCTCTACCATTTCAGCTTTGGTATACAGCCCAATTTACACCCTTACCATATGTAGGAACTGATTAGAACTATGAGCTACACTTTATTCTGGATCTACTTTTTCTTTTTTTTTTCTTTTTCTTTCTTTCTTTTTCTTTTTTTCTTTTTTTTTTTTTTTTTTTTTTTTTTTTTTTTTTCATTTTCCTTCAGCAATTACTATGTTGTTCCATACCTAAAAGCATCCTCTATACTTTGGGAAAAAATGGAAATGCTTATCCTATCCTTCAGCATAGCCCCCCCTGCTTTTCTTTAGAGTGTCTTCACTATGATTAGTCACACAGTCTGGACATACAGGCAGAAAATGGTTTAAATAAAGTAAACACCCAATGCTTTTAAAATCTGTGCATAACCTTTATGACTCTCTGAAAGCTTGGTTATTAAATCTATATCACTCTCATGCTACTGTATTATTAGATATTTCATTAATCATAGTTAAATAGCTATTAAAACTCTTCAGCTGCTCTCTGAATTCTCTGAGGAGTATCTATGGTTTTCATTAGATATTTACAATATATCCAATGAAGAAAATTGTGTAGATCCAAGGAAATGTCATTACTTATTAAAACAGTAATATAAGAAAAAACCTTGAGTGAATTACTTGTGCTGACATGGTGGAGACTGTCAGTAGCTGAAAGACTGGGGGATGAGTCGGGAATGCTAACCAGTTTTGCCCACATACTCTCCTGTCAGACACATGAAATCCCTCTTGTATTCAAAGAACTATCAGTAGTACAGAATTACTAGCCCACAGTGAATGAAGTACCAAATCACTTCAGTATGCCGGTTAAAGCAGTATTACCTGCCTTGAGCATCTTTTTATTTTGAGTGAATAGATTTAATGACAGATCATTAGTAAGTTAAACAACTAAAATTTGCCTCTCATGTCTATGTTTCCAATAGGCTGTGTCATCTTGGCAATGGGGCCACACAATGATCTCAGTGACAACAGAAAGTTACGGCAAAGTAATGTGATTTCTACTGAGGAGTTCTGCTACAAGGACTAAATGTCTCAATGAGCATGCAAGTGTGAAGAGTGTGAAGAGTCTGTGCAAGACTGTCTTTCACGACAACAAGGCCACCTTCTGATATGAGAAGTTTTGCTTGGAAGAACATTTATTTTGAAGTGAAATTACTGAAGGTCTATGTGAGTTAGAACATTCAGTGAATTATATTAGCAACTGACAAGTTATATTCAAATTTCATTTACTGTGTGGAAAATTATTTTGTGTTAACTCCACTATTTAGTGGCAAGCCTGATTAGATTACAGATTTCTTTCATGGCTTTGTAAGGACATGGTCAACCACCTACAATTTTGTTTAGTTGTTTATTGCCAACTGTTTTTTTTTTTCTGTCTGATAAATCTTTTTACAAATATTTATGTGGTGACACCTAGTGGCTTTAAATAAAATGCTTCTTGTTGATAGCCAGCAATATATTACTAAATGTTCTGTCCTTCTCTTTGAACTAGTGGTTTGAATTCTGTGGGATATGTGGTTTTATGTTTTGTTTTGTTTGTTTACTTTAATTTAATTTTAATTTTAATTTTAATGAATAGCAAACTGTTTGATTCATAATATTGAACTAGTTTATTTGATATATTAAAGTGCAGTGTTAATAGAGTTTAAACTGAGCACAAAAAAAATTCAGACATCTTGTTCAAATCCAGTATTGGAAAGGATATTTATGTGCTTCACCCTTTTTATACTGTATATTTTAGTCTACCAAAGTCCTGTTCACTCTTGAGGAACTCTTCAGAAGAGTTGACCTAATAAATTTGATGATAGGTCACTGAATTGTAGGATAGACTATTTTTACATCCAGTAATTAATAAGGTGAAAACACAATGATCTCATACTTTTTTTCCTATCTATTGAAGACAGTTTTCTTCCACAATAAGTAAATGTAAATTTCTTATTTTATTCAAGGAGTTGAAAAGTGTGATGTGTGTAAATAGATTCCAAGAGAAAAAAATATTCACTTGAGCCTGCTTAAGTTTAGAGGTTAGTGTAAATCTGTGAATGCTTTTCAATAACTGAACATTTTTTTTTTCCAGTATGTAACATTTACTTTAAAGGTCTTAGATATACAAGTCTTCACAATTGTAATGAAAGCTTGCTATAGGTAGGGGGAAAAATAAAAGAACATTATAAATATTTACATGCAAGCGTACCTAGAAAAGTAGCTTTTATTGTGGAGAGAGACCGTATGCTGGAAGTTTAATTGGTTTATTATGTTAGTGCTACAGTAGTTTTAAGGGCAAAAATAATTACTAGACAGATAGAAACAGTATAATACAGCACTTTTATTAGCTAAGAAGCATATTATCGTTGAGAACTATTTAATATTTACAAGTTTTTTTCCTTATTGTCTTGTACTACAGGAAGGAGCAAGATAATAATTACAGTGATCATAACTTTATATATTTGTTTTATTTAACTACCCTTAAAATCCTTTCTAGATTATTTCCTATTTCATTTCTTATTTAACAGTTTGCTGTTTTGTAGTAGTTGTTGTTGTTGTTGTTGTTGTTTTTTTTTTTTTAAGGCAGTGTATATATTTACCATTTTCTGTTTGAGCCTCATTTTGAAAGAAGCCCAGCATGAATTCTTGTAAGATAATAATGCAGATATAGTGTATCCATTTCACACAAGCATTTCTGAATACTTGGTCAAGAATCATATCAGTTGGCTTCCCTTCTTATAACTGATTTAACCCTTGACCAGTCTTGCCCTCCAAGACTTATATTTTATCCCTGAACAGTGTATGGCTTTCATTTTAACACTGACTAAAGATGATTCTAAAGCCTTAGTATCCAAGTTAATCTTTGGCTGGTTTTTTTGTTTGGTTGGTTTTTTGTTTTTTGTTTTTTGGTTTTTTTTAATTTAAGAAATAATTTTTGCCTCAAGTCTGATTTTCTGGAGCTGCTGAGAGGGACAGATCTATAATTTAAATTAATAAAATTAATAAAAGTACCAGCCTTCACAGTTTGTCTCTCATTTCCATGCTGAAATTACATTGATACTGAACAGAGCACTAAATATAACCTACAGTGACCTTTTGCTTCCTTTATACATTACACATGAAATTCCACCTAAAGATGAGGAAAAACTTGTCATACTGTGGATTGTTTAGTCTGGAGAATAGGGGGCTCAGGGGAGACCTCACTGCACTCTACAACTTCCTGAAGAGAGGTTGTGATGAGGAAGGGTTTGGCCTCTTCTCCCAGGCTGAGAAGAGAAACAGAACAGAACCCGAGTAAATGACCAGAAGTTGTGCTAGAGGAGGTTTAGATTAGACGTTAGAAAAATTTCTTCTCTCAGAGAGTGGTCAGGCACTTCCCAGGAAGATGGTGGAGTCACCATTCCTGGCATCTGGATGAGGAGCTACGAGATATGGTTTAGTAGCTTGTGGTAGCAAGGGTAATGGGAGGACAGTTGGACTAGATGATTTTGTAGGTCCTTTCCAACCTAGATGGTACTTATTCTCAGAAATATCTGAGAAATCATTCTTAGGAAATAATAGTCTATATAGCCTATAGGTGATTTTAAGACTATTAGAACATTTTTTATGATTCTTTTTTTCAGGAAAAAGAAATTCTTATGCAGAATTTTCTCCATACATTTTGGTAATTTTAAGTTTCAGTGGAAGAACTGAAAACAAGAAAACTTTTTGGTCATAGAGCACACTAATCTACATTACACAGATGAAATTTTTAAACTTTTATTGCTTTGATTTTCTGCCTGGAGTGATCATCATAGTCTTCATGAGAAGAAAACAAAACAGAGGCCATTTTTCCTCCACAGATTTGCTGCTCACAGAATAACATTTTTTTTCTAATGAAGGCAAAATCTGTGATGCTGATCCAAGCTCTAGTTAATCTTTTTTGCTTCGGAGTCACTTCTTTTGTACAACTGCCATTCTCCTTTTTTGACTTGTAAAGTTTCCTTTTTTTTTTTTTTTTCCCCTCTCATGTATGTATTGCTATCTTGATTTTCAACTAGAGTTTCTAAATATGGAAGTTCTTATATGTCAGCTGTTATCTCCACCTTGTCCTAACATAGCACGAGTCTTGGATACCACATTAAACCAGATTTATATTTTCAACATAAAACTTGTTTTTGTTTTTGTTTTTGTTTTTTCTTTTTGTTTGATATTCCTTGTTTATTTTCTAGCCTTGTCACTGTGCAAACCTTTCTCATATTCTGATCCAGGTGAATCAATAAATTCTTCAAATGTTCTTTCCTTACTGCTTCATACTTTTTGTGCAGAACTCCATCCTCGTAGATCTGATTTTTAGATACAGAATTAGGGGTTCTAAGGTATAAAAGAGTTAGATTGGACTATTTATAAGTGATTCTCCACCATCTTTTGAATAGGCAGGCACTATGGTATTATGCATCTAGTTAAGTACTTGGCTGGAACAGGATGCAGATGAGCTCTCTTTGAGAGGGCCTTTACTTTGTATTTTACCTTTATTTTACATTTTTGAATCACAGTTTCAAGTAGGCACTAAAATGCCTCAGTGAGATTGACTTAAGGCAGTGTCAATGCCACTTCTATCAGCAGGTTCCTCAAACAACTGAAGTTATTCATAACATGTTTTCCAAACTTCAGTGCTTTCATGTTACAATTCTGTTTTGCTAGCTCTTTCGCTCTTTGTGTAAGGGTATGTATGCGTGTACGTATACTAAATACATGTTTTATACTAAACATAAATAGCCTTCCTTGTTCTATACTGCCAGCTTTGCAGCCAGGTTTACCATTGCTCAACCAAAAGAAATTGTTTCCTTGGCAACACGAGCCATGTAAAATCTCACAGAACACCTGTTTTTTCTACTCCAATTTCATTCTGCTAAATGCTGGAAAACTGGTTATATGCTTCAATGTCTGACTTAAAGTACTTGAATTATGGTGAGGGAATATAGTGACATCTGAAGATTCATGGTAGACAAAAAACCTGACAAGCACTCAGTGTTCGACCCTTTTCTAGTTATTAGGGATTAGCATCTTACCAACGGAGCATATATTTTCATCACATCTTAGTGAAATCTCTGACAGTCAGTGACATTATTTAAACTTGAAAATTCCAGCTAGGTGTAGTAGGACTTTCACAGTGTGAAATGACAGTGCATTACTGACACTACAGCTCTGTTGTCACCCTTAGGCTTTCTCGTCATCCAGAATTCATAATTCATAAAGCAGAGTAATATAAAAGGGCAATGTGCCTGAGTACTTGTGAAAATTACTGTCAACTTCCAGTTTATAAATTTTTTAAATCATACATTCTCTTGATTGGCTTGACTTATCCCCCAAAAAATGAATATTTTTTCCTTTTTCTTCATTCTTTTAAGCCTCCTTCTAATCCACAGTTGTGTTATGTCTAGTAAAATTAAGGTTTCACATGCACTAGGCCATTATTGCTAATCTCTCTGGCACTACTTCTTGGCTCTTCCTGTACCTCAAACTCAGTTCTAATTATTATCCTTATTGTAAAGTACTCCTATTAACAAGTATGGATCTCCAAAGCAGTTGTAGTAAGACAGCAAAGTTTATTACTAAATACATTACTGGGAAATTAACATTTCTCAAGTGATTAAAATGTTACCTAAAGCTCTTAATATAGTTATTGGCATTTGTTCCCAGAAGCATCTTGCTTCAGTAAAGAAGTATAGTTCAATCTTTTTATATACTGGATAAAAGCCAGAATAATTATTTCTTTATGGATTTTTTGCAGACATCATCATTATTATTTATTATTTGTTCAGTCATGCCCACCATTTTTTCTAGATGTTCTAATTACTGTGAGAGGAAAGGATGAAATATATCATACATTTCTTTCTACATTTGGCATAATTTGGTAGAAGATGCTCCTTAAACAACTACAACAAAAATGTTTTGCTGACACTATCAATGTATTTTGTTTATTCTGATTTCAATTCCAATGGTTATCTCACAGCTTTATAGTTGCACATCATCTGTTCATAAGCTGGTAACTCTTGATAACTGGTGCTGCCAATGAAAGCACTTCCCTATCAGCAAGCATATTATGCACTGTTAATGGGTTTGAGATGTATGTCTTGTTAATTGAAGGGGAGATGGGAGTGGTGAGAGAGGTTTGCTTTCAGATCTTGACTCTCAAAAATGAATTGTGCTGTGATCATAGGCCTGACTCAAATCCTACCGATTTCCTGTAAATCTGAATAACACAAAGTCAGATTACTGGACTTTGATGTCACAAAAACTGTCCACAAGATGTTTAGAGAGGAGTTGGTGACAAGAAATGGCTAAACTGGTGAGTCTCTGTGGTCTTAAACAATCAATCCAGGATCACATTTTGACCACACCAGAATACAAACAATTGAGATGTGTGATCATTATGTTGACAGGATGTGTTACATTTATGAAGTCAGTCTAAACTACAGCATTAGAAAACTACTTGTGGAAGGTAGCAAAAGACCTTTTATTACATGGGCAGTATGAAATATCTTATCCTCTAAAAACGTTCTTATGGAGCCTTATCCCTGTGATGGCATGAATGCCTTATACTACTTAAGCCAAAAGCATCAAAGCCCTCATGATGAGACGATTTCATTAGAGGTGAAATCCTTTAAAGAGTTCATGTTACCACACTGATGCTCAGTTAACACATTTTAATTCTTGGAGATCATAATTAAGCCATAAGGCTTTTCATATCAAAACAGACAAAATTAAAACTCTTTAGTATATGCATAGGTTTACAACATTTCAGCAAAGTTCTGGACAAAATATCCTTACAGAAAAAAAACACTGAACTTATTTTCTATGCAATTCTAACCCAAGTTCAAACCTATTAGTATGTTTGTCTTTGTTATTTTTTGGCGATCTTTTGTCTTGTCTTCCAATGGCTGAAGCAGTAAAATAAAAGTGTAGAATTCACACATAAAGAACAGCGATGTCCTTCCTTGTAAGTACAAAGCTCAGATTGGAACGTTAGCTTCAAGAATATGGATGGATACTTGCACAAAGTGTGCTTGAATTCCAGATATTGGATTGAGATGGTCATATTCCACTTACTGAATGAGAAGGAGACTCTTGATTTCTCTCCTAATATGAAACTTTTTTGCAGATTTCCTAGGTTATCTTTGGAGACAAATGGAAGACAATAGTTCATGAACTGACGAAGAAAGGAGCTTATAAAATCAGGCTCTTATGTCATACAAAATGTCAAAATATAAATCTCATGTATGTTACTTTGGAGCTAAGTTTCTCTAGTCACAGGTGGCAGGATAAATTCTTAGATAACTAGAAGTATCAAAAAAGAAAATGAGATATAAAAGTGAGAGAAATTGGTAATGGAAAATTTAAAAAAAGGAGCTTGAACTTCTGTTTAAAAAGTGTTCAAGGAATGAATTAATGCACAACATTTATTAGAACAGGTTGGAGTTCATTTTAGATTGCAAAATGGAACTAAGAGTCACCTATAAATGTATGTCTATGCTTCCAAGAGAAAGAGGGTTCACAATTTTTAATAACACCCACATAACAAAACAAAGCAAAGCAAACAAATGGCATTGCTGTTCTTTTTTTCTAGTTTTGATTTTCTTTTCAAGGACAATAAATGTTTTATAGAAAGGAGATCTAAAAGTGCTATTTTGAACTTCAGTGGGTTTTGATTCATATGTTCTTAATATAACTATCATAGAATCACCAAGATTGGAAAAGACCTTCAAGATCATCCAGTCCAACCATCCACCTATCACCAATCATTCCTACTAAACCATGTCCCTCAGTACAGCAACTAAATGTTCCTTGAACACCTCCAGGATCAGCAACTCCACCACTTCCTTGAGAAGCCCATTCCAGAACCTGATCACTCTCTCAGAGAGTAATTTTTTCATAACATACAACATGAAACTCCCCTGCTGCAACTTGAGGTCATTACAGACCATTTGTGGTATTGAGAAACCTGGGAAAAATTGTGACTGGTTGCCAGCTGGATTTAATTCCATTCACCACCATTCTCTTGGCCTGACCATCTAGCCAATTCTTTACCCAGCAAAGAGTGCCTATGTCCAAGTCACAGGCTGCCAGCTTCTCCAGGAGAATGCTATGGGAGACATTGTGTCAAAGACTTTGCTGAAGTCTAGGTAGGCTGTGACAACAGCCTTTCCCTCATCCACTAGGCAGATCATTTGTTTGTATAACTAGTATGTTTGTATAACCACATGTTTGCATAACTGATAAACTGCACTTTTTATCACTTATTTTGGGGCATATCCTGAGTTAGACACACTTACTCTACTGCAATGATACGAACTGTAGACATGAGGAAAACCAGAAAGGTAAGACGTGTTTCATCACATCTCAACATAAAACCTTGACAAATTTAAGTCTTCTATCTTGAGGAGCAGAGAAAGAATAGCTTCTCAAAGGATGACTTAGAGCACCTAACTTAGAAACTTGTGAACTTCCTTCTGGCACACCTAATTTTTTTCTTTCTCCCCACTGAATATCTGAAAAAAACTGGGGCCTTTCCTTGTAATTTCATGTGTGTAAGTCAGTCTGCATAAGGCGAGGTGGGGAAAGTGTTTCAAGCTGGAACAGGATTTGACCAAGCAAATTTAAAATAAATTCTTCAAAAATTCTTTTCGTGTGACATCATGAAACAATTTGACCCTAAATGAAATTTTCACCAATCAGCTGAACTGATTATGATTGGAGTAGGTTAACATACATAAGGATACAACAGTACCCCAGTAAAGGATCCAGGACTAGTAGAACTTTTTTTTGTTTTTTTTTGTTTTTGTTTTTGTTTTAATATGACAATGTAGTTCAGTAAAAGTAAAGACAAAATAATGAAAATTATTTTGATTTGCAACTTTTTGTTTTTCAGCATCTCTATCAACTAAGATAGGAAAATAAAAACTTGAGCCGAGTTCAAAATTTTAGGTGACCAGAAATTATAAGGAACTATATGCATAAAAATCAGAATAGGATGGAAGGTGCATCTTTTGCAAAAACTGGAGATTCAAAATACAGACTTCATTCAATTTGATATCTTTTATGCATTTTGTACATTTCCTATCATGCCTTCCAGAAGTTGCTGTATCATTTTGTGAGTTAAAAATAGGAGCCTTGTTGTAATATTGTTTTCAAAGAATAAAACACTTGATGCTTTTCTTTCAAAGCAGATTTTTTCTGTCAGCTACGCTGATGCCTTCACATACGCTTGACATATGCTCAGAGAATATACTTGGTGACAGGGAAGTCTGGCTCTGAGTATCAGAAAAAGATGAAACTGAGTTCTCATTTACCAACAAATGTACCTTTCAGTCTATCCTCCGTTATCATGCAATAACTCTGTTATGACAGTAACACAAGTCTCTTTAGATACTTCCTTACCCTCTGCGGATGTCAACGTCTTTATCCCTTTCTTTTTTCCACTCTTTTTCTCCCCACCTTCTTCTTTTTTTTTTTTTTTTTTTTTTTTTTTTTTAGCATCTGAATGTAATCACACATGCAAAGTTATACAATTTTCATCACTTAATAAATTTAAATCTGTCCTCACTATGCCCAAACATACAATTAAAGACCAGATTCTCTTTATTGTCACAGAATCATAGAAAGGCCTGGGTTGAAAAGGACCACAATGATCATTGAGTTTCAACCGCCCTGCTACGTGCAGGATCGCCAACCACTAGACCAGGCCATTATCCATTTTTATTTGTCTAACATAAGTCTTTTTAAAATTTGATACAAACAGAGAAGTTACATTATTTAAAGAAAATATTTCATTCTTAAATGAGGTATATAAACACCTACATAAAACAATGTAAAATATGTTCTAGGGAGAACAGAAAGTGTCAAGTGGTATTGATAAGAAAATAATAGTGATGTCAAATCTTTTCTAACAGATATTAATAAGAGCCTCTCTGACTAACACAAAGCATTCTGTAGGAAAAAGAAGCTATCAATTATTCTTTATATAATGCTAGAATTGGAGCACCAGTACTACTGGATTTTTGTAAGAAAATACTGCACACCTGAAATACCATTTTCACTGATTATGCAGTCAGTGCTTTCTATGAAGTATATTTTGAGACACAGAAGTTGGAAGCCAAAGTTTACTGTGAGCTGATTTTCAATAGGCAGAGCTGTAAATAAAGAACAGGTGGCTGACTCTCTTAGGTATATTTATACTGATAATTATTATCTATACCTATATATAATTATTCTTTAATGCAATGGTTTTCCTGATGCAGACTTTAAGTACAGGAGAAATGAATGTGCAGTCTAGACTTAAGGCCAAGACAAGGTGCATGACAAGTGACTGAGGGAACTGGGGCTGTATAGTACAGACAAGAATGGCCCGAAGAGAGGCCTCTTTGCTTCCTACAATGTCCTGAAAGCAGGCTGTAGGGAGGTGAGTGTGGGTCGCTTATCTCAGGTGTCAAGTGATTGGATGCAAGGAAACAGCCTCAAGGTGAGCAAGGAGAGGTCTTGACTGGATGTCAGGAAGACTTTCTTCACAGAAGGGGTAGCCAAACACTGTAATGAGAAAAAGGGATGTAGGTGCTAGGAATGAGACTTCAGGGATCTTTTACAACCTAAATAATTTTATGCTTCTATGATTCTATTTGTGTCAGCTACAGCATTGGTAGTCTTTGCAGTAAGCTGTTTTATTCAGGAAAGCTAGCAGCTGAAGTAATGAAAAATTGCTGCACCCAAATAGATTCAAAAATCCACCTCAGATATTAAGAATACCTGGAAAAGAACTACAGATTTCAGAATGAAGTATTTCTAAAATCATAATAAAATTTGGGTCTAGATCTCAATTATTTGTGTCTCATACACATCTGTTTATTTTTTATCTGTTTAAAAAAATATGAAAGGTTAGTGTGCAGTGCTACTTGTTTGAGATTTGATAGGTGTATCTGGTTTGTCTGTCCTTATCTCTAATTGCATTAAACCTTCTAAGAAATTTATCAAACAAACCTCTTACGTACAGAAATTACAGGACCTAAAGTATCAAACTATACATTTATAAACAATAAAAAAATATTTTCTAAACTCATGTTTCAGATATCAAACAGTCTGCCTTTTTTTCAAGTGCTTAGGTGATAGAGAACCCTGAGATAACAGCCACAAGACTGAAACCTATGGAAGCTGTGCGCAAATGATTTTCAGAGCATCATCCTTTGATTATAGAGCTCAAGCCTAAGGTATCCTATTGGTGGCACATCTGTTGCTTTTGTGCAATACGTACCACGATTGTTATTTTCTTAGCTTCTGTATGAAGTTCATTTCAAAGCAAAATAAATTTACAGGAGGTCTTATGAATTGTATTAAAAATACAAAGTGCTTGAAAAAGATTTTTTCCCCCTCTTTCAGGTCTTTTCATCACAATGTTGTAGACAAGTTCAAAGTCAGGGATTTTATTGTAAGCACGCTTTCCAATACTACCTTTCTGAGAATTACCACTTTAATTAGCAGAAGGAAAAACAAGGCTGAGTTCATAAGAGGACATGAAGTAAAATGATGCTCCTTTGAATTGACAGGTACCTATTTTGGTTTTTGCTTTTTCTCTTTTGTTCTTCCTATCTGTTGAAGGAACACTTTTTTTCCTAGGAGTGATGTAAGATTAATATCATTACTATTAATCTAGAATAGATTAGAATACTTGAGTATGAAGAAATATACAAGAGACATCTGTTGTTGCGATAGCTTATTAAAGGTATTAGAGTACAATGTTTTTGCTTGGTTTTTCTCTTACTGGTAACATTCCGTGTTACTATTTTTTATTTACTCTCTTTGTTTCCTTAAGTGCCTTTGAGAGCCTTCATATAATAAATGTGCTTGTAGATTTTTGTATTTATGGGAAATTCCAAAAGTAGTTTCACTATTACTTTTTCCATTGCTAACTTAAATAGACATTACTGCTAAGAAAAATGTCAGGAGCTAACTGTTGGGGAATAATCTTAACTCACTGTAATTTCTCTGCATATAAACTGAGGTCAAAGTAACTGTTCTGTTACACAATTGTATATTCTGTAACTTTGGAAACATTATTAGTGATCCTCAAGGTATAATTAATATATACTTTTCCAGTAGATATGGACAACATAATAGAAAATGTAAGTTAGTTATTCTATTGGTAACCAATACTTGCAGTTGTTATTGGTAGATCCCTGCAATATTTTAGTGTCATAACCAGATTGTACAGCCAGTGTAACAGAGAGAAATTAAAATATCTTGTTTACTGCACTTTAAGTTTGGGAGGGGATGTTTTTTGGTCTTTGTTGTTAGTCTGCTTATCTTGTGATCCTTTTCAAGTTGTAGAACTGGAAAAGATGACAGACCTTCCCTTCAGAGACATTACATTTCCTCATATTAGTTTGCTGGCCACTGATGGCCATTGATCTGTGTTCTCCTAAGCCTTATGGCTACTGTCATACGTGCCTATACTGTCAAATAAATCCAGCAATGTAACTGGTTACTTCAACAAATATCTATGATGTATTGTTTCTTACAAAAGCCTCTGAGCTTGTCTCTTAAGGAGAAAAAAACCCACAATTCTTGGTGGATAGAAAATTATTCTCTGCTAATTTTCAGCTTTGAGAGTTCTTTTCAGTTTTAGAATTGTCTATAATAGTATAACTTAGTCTATGGTAATATACTGTAGTATATAGGTTATCCATGGTGTAAAACGATTAATTGGCCTATTGACAATGAATATGTTTCTGCTTAAATGAAACAACTCACTCACAAATGTTTGCTTCAAAGAAATTTTTTGCTTCATAATGGCTATAGCTTTTTTCCTGGAATATTTCCATTAATTTTAATGGATGTACCTCAGGAACCTTGCCGATATGTTCAATCCACCTGTTTGAAGTCTATGTTGAATTTATAATTTTGTTTATATCTTGAAAATGTCTCAGAGCAATGAATACTGAAATTTGTTTGTGTGCATCTGTGTGTGTGCCACAGAGTAATTAGTGGAAGTGTGTGGTTGTTGGTTTTTTTTTTTTTTACTCTCACTCTTTTAATCCTAATTACAGTTACAAAATTTACTAAATGATTTGAAAACTGTGTTAGAGAGGTCCCCCCACGCCCCACAGTATCTTTTTTTTTTTTTTTTTTGGTGAGAAAAAAAATCCAGAGATTGTCTGGAAGAAGAATTCCCTCATAACTTTTGCTTCTCTGGATATCAGAGTGCTCTGCAACTCTTTCTTTCCACTTAAAACAATGGCTGCCCCTCTGGGGACTCAGGGAAAAAGCAAAACACTGAAATTTAGAAACATGTTTTTCTGTATCTTGGAATAGGAATTATCTAATTCAAATGTGACTTTAGGTCTGCTTATTATTAGTTTCAACACACTTATTTTTCTCTCTAATCATCAAACCCCAGCATAATTTAGGACCCTGATGCATTCTGAAGTAAGTGAAATGTTCTGTCCAAATGCCTACTGGTTTCAATGCTACAGCTCTCCATCTGTTACAAGAATGTTTGGGTTGCTGTTTATATTATTTTTATTTATTTTTCAAATACAGCCCCAGCAGTTGTGCTTATGGAAAGACCTAGACTCTCACAAAATTCCCTGTGAAACTTCAGGTATTGCACAACAACTTTTATTTGTTTTATTTTATTTATAATAGTTGTCTTGCTTTCTACATTGTGACTATATTTTCAGAGGACTCTGCTAAAACTAGCTTTGTTCTTTCACCAATCCACTGAATCTGAAGAGTTAACTCATGAGGCAGGAAGAAATAGCCGGGACTGCTTAGCCTGGAGAAGAGAAGGTTCATGGGACATCTCATCAATATCTGTAAATATCTGAAGGGGGACTGCAGAAGAGCCAAGGTCTTCTCAGTGGTGCACAGTTGCAGAACTAGAGGCAGTAGGCACAAACTGGAGCACAGGAACACCATCTGAACATCAGGAAACATTTTTTCACTGTGCAGGTGACAGAATATTACACAGGTGAATCAGAAAGGTTGTGGAGTCATCATATAGATCTTCAAAAGGTTCCTGGACACAGACCTGGGCAGCCTGCTCTGGGTGCCTTAGCAGCAACCAGGACCAGGCGGCCTCCAGAACTCCCTGCCAACTTCAACCACTCTGTGATTTTGTTATTCTCTGATTCTGAAAAATGTACCTACTGTAGTCAGACAAATGACGTTAGTTTTGTTTCAGAAAATGTATAATTTCTGTAAATGTATGTTGTTTTTTTTTTTTTTAATCTTAGAAACAGACTTTCCCTCAACTGCTTAGAGATCTTTGTTGTTTGTTTATTTCTTCTTTTTTAAATGTTATAGTGTTGGATGTTGAAGACCTGCTATTAAAAAAAAAAAAAAAAAAATGGCAAGAGAATACCTTAAAAAAAAAAAACCCAAACAACAACAAAAAACTCGAAATATTTCCCCCACTCCCCCTGAAAAAAAAAAAAAAAAAAAAATCCTGAACTATAACAATATCTGGTTTCCATAGCAAATATTTATTTAAGGAAAGTCCATACAAACTCCTTTGTTTTACCTGAGACTTTTATCTGACCTGTGGTCTATGTGATTAACAGCCTTTTTACAAGCTGTGATTCTGAAATCATAGTGTTATTTTGTGTATGCACCCCAAGGGCCAACGTAAGATGGCCAAGAGAAGTATATATCTACCTTATACCTGAAATTACAGTGCTATTATCTAGCACAGTATTTTAAACTGTTGTTTACTCTAGAAATCTGTCAAGCATAGTATGTTACCAAGCCCTACACACAAACTATATAAGTGGATTCAAATGGTGAGAAAAGCCAGAATTCCAGAAGAAATATCCTTTCTCTGGCAGTGGGAAAAGGCTAGTACCTCATAACAAGCATATTCTGGCAAATGGTAAAATTGGTATGTAAATTTATTACCCCAAAATAATGCCCCTGGAAAGCCTACCTGTTATTTTTTCACTTCCTGCTAACTTTATTTTGTAAACCTTACAGCAGATAGTCACTTAGGAAAAATAATTTTTGATAACCTTCAGACTGTATAGATATAATGGAAGTTACCACACAGCCTGAAATGGAAACTTGTTTGTTCGAAGAAATAGCTATAGTGCTCCTACAATATATTCTAATTTCATCTTTTTGGATTGATTTGCAGTGAGCTGGGTTGGCTAGCAAGGTGATTAGTATGCCCGAACTCATTTTGAAAGGCATCTAACTGACTGTGTGACTCGAAGCCTTAGTTTGTAGGAGAAAAGAATAGGAGAAAATGATTTATTTTTTCTTTTTCTAAGATGATTCAAACACAGATTGTCTGCTTACACTTACATTTTAAAAAATGCTAAATTTTTGGCAGATTACTGTACAAGTTTCCTAAGCAGGAAGAGCTACAGACACAGATAAATTCTTTGCTTAGTTAAAAGTACAACTAATCTTTGGAAAATTAGTTTTCAGAATGTTCTAATGGCCAACAGAAGATTTTGGGAAATGACCTGCTGTGAGAAGTAGCCAAGCACCTTAAGATGACTTGTTTTCTTTTTCCCTGACAGTGAAATGGGTGAGAAACCAAGGTGAAGAGTATACCCTGCCAAGCTGAAGAGTTGAGGCAATCCCACTGGTTTATCACAAGATATTTCTGGCACTTAGCAAGTTTCAGATTAACAGTGTGAAAGATTATGTCTGGGGGGAAGAGTAGTCTGAATACACAGTGTCTCACACACACTTCATGAACCTTGTAGCTTGAGAATGTTGTTATAGTGCTGGCAGTATTTGAAAATGAACAATGCCATTAACACTTTATCTGGTCCTATGCACCAGAGTGTTAAAATCTTGTTACAGTCTATCATCTGGTGCTGCACATACTCTGAAAACATTGCCATGACACTTGAGTAGGAAGAAAGCCTTACTAAGGAATTCAGTATTGATTCTTGAGAGAAAACAAGAAGCTTGTGTGGCAATTAACTATATTTTCAGTGGTTCAAATCTAAACCATAATTCAAGATGCTCAAAGCTGGAAGCATTTAGAAGGCATTCTTGTTTTTGCTGGTAGACCCCCTCAGACACCAGCATCTGGGAAGTGTCCCACAGAAGGAGCATGCTTTGAAAGAGATTGGTGAGAATGCTAAATGGATATGTAATAAAGCAAATGTCCTGTTTACCTAATTTTCAATTATTCTTAACATTCAAACAAAAGTCTTGAATTAGATCAGGTTTCTCAAAATATTGAGGAAAAATCTTCTTTGGTAAGATCTTAAGTGTTGATTAGACATGCTACTTTAGCTGAATGCCAGTCAGTCAGAGTAAATGTTCTGTAACTTTCTAGTAGATCCTGATGATTCCATAGGACTGGACACTGTGTTTTTAGCAGTGAAGAAAAAAACAGTGAGCAGCAACTTCCTGACCTTCATCAGACTTCTTCATTTGTTTTAAAGACTATGATTAATTTCAAAGTTTTCAAAAGAAAGCAGAATTACAAACATTTTGAAGTTAACAAGAGCCTGCTTTTCTGCATCTGTGAAAGCCTATGAGCATCTGTCTGTTCAATGATTTGTAAGATGATACATAATAAAATGAAGATAGCAACTGTATGTACGCCTTCTTCCAGGTGCTGAAATTTACCTCTCAGTTAATGCTTACATTTTCATTCTCTCCCCATACAGACAATTGCCTGTTCAGTTTGAAGTTTGTTGAAAGGAGCTCAAGACCAGCTGGTATTATATATGCTGTGTGCAGGTATTGTGAAAGTGATAAAGTGATGCTTTTAAAAGCACAGACTGCAGAGGATAAGAATTTAGAAATAAATTCCAATAACAGTGAAGTTTCTGTTTTTAAATCACACTAGCTACTTTAATTTCTTTACTGGTGTTAGTCCCCTAACACTGTATGGATGTTCCTTTATGAGAGGACTGAACCTCTGTAGTTATAGAAAGATTCTAAGTCAGAGCTACTCAGAAACAAGAGTTACATTATCAAGGGATTTCTGTAGTAAATGAACAGCTAGTACCAAAAAGTCAAAGCACAAATGAGTGGGAAGATTATCGTAAATCAGTGGGTTTAAGGGTTGGTATCTCCAGCAGTATATTAGTATAGATCTTGCCGTACAATAGAATAATTAAGTGGTAGTAATGCTTTAGGTGTAAATGTCTGGAGTTTTTTTTATCTTCTACTTGCATCAGTGTCATACAGTGGAATGTCTTAAGGACTGAGAATGTTTTAGTTAAGTAAAGTTTCTATCAACAGAGGTAGGATTAAATTTTTATTTTTATTTTACTCTGCCTCCACAGTGACAATTAAATAGATGGTCTACTTTATTTCACAAGTGAACTAATGCGGCAACAGCTTGAACGAATTGCTGAAAGCTGCAGCATGTGTAAATCACTGCTGACTTCAAAGTCCAATAGTGCTTGCCTTCCACTCCTAGCTGAAATAGCTGTTATACTTTAAACATGTTTGCTATTGTATCTGCAATGTACAGTTCTCCCAGGCTTTCAGTGGGGCAAGGATTTGAAATAAAATATTTTGCATCTTGGGTATGTCATAAGCTTTATACTAAAATGCTATATCTTTCCAGCCCTCATTTAAGCACAGTGTAGAGCACAGTAATAGAAAATACTCACTGTCACTCCATAGCCTAAAATAGCCAGCAACTTAACTAGAATATGGGGCATGTGGCTTGATGCATCTAGTTTGCCTCATTCACTGCAAAAATATAATGTGGGATTTTCTGGAGTCCAGATAAACATTCTTCTACTTAATGAGTAAAAAGACATTTTTTTAATTCTTTTTTTTTTTTTTTTTAATAGCTCGGGTGATCTAATTTGAAAATATTTTATTTGTCCTAATGCATTTGTGACAATTCATAAATTAATCTTTTCCCTGCCTTCTTTCTCTTTAAGTTCTTTTATAAAAAATTGAGCTAGAATAAAATATATTTTGTCAGAAACACTCATTTGAATACTTCTGAGAAGAAACTGAGTTGGACAAAATATTCACTGTGAAGGCTATGAGCTATTAGAGTACAGTAATGATCCTGAGAGGCAAGAAATGAGAGCAAAAATACTGTTGCCACATCATAGACTATTTTAATTATTTTTTTTTAGTAGTGAACAACTACTTCTGTGCTGAAGTTACTATCCATACATCTGTTAGTAGCCAGAATTTGTACAGGCTGCTAGGAGGAGGTGAAAAGCATCTTTTGTTATGCTTACTAGACAGTCTCTCCTTATTCAACAACACAGTGACTTCCAAGTCAAATTTGAAGATCAAATCCCACTCAAGAACCTAGAAACAACATATCTACAGCAATGTCTAGAGTAAGCTTATAAATTTAGAAAAAGCAGCATGCTGCTTAGTTTCAGCAAAATCAGACACATCACTGTTTCTCCCTGTAGTTTGTCCATGAGGAAAGTTGATGGAATGCAGAAATAGTGGAAAGAATATACAGGCTGTAAAGATGTTTTCCAACATAGATTTTTGGCATCTGAGTCCAATTCTGTGCTATCTCTTCCAGTGAATCTAAGTTTCCAACTCCCATCTTAAGATGAGATCCAAGCACTCATCTGGAATCCAGAATACTTTGCTGAGAGTTGATATCTAAAAAGACAAACAGAATGGATGGAAAACAGAAGAAAATTGCCATCCCTACTTCCTTTTCCTTTGTTCTCAGTATGAAGATATCATCCTTAAAAATATGTAGAGCTTGATTTATTGGACTACTGTAATTTCTGCATGGCAGATCTCTACAGTATGAATCAGTCACTTTAAAGTTTCTTTGTAGTCACTGGAATCCTAATCAGTGGAATTTAGGACAGGACTCTTGACATTCCAAAGCAGGAAACTAAACAACTCAAGCCCTAAAAATGTTTATTGTTCTCTACTGTCAAGGAAAGGTAGCTAGACTCTTAGCTCAGATGTGGATGCTTATAACACTGGCAGTTAGTAAAATAAATGCTACTCCTCAAGATCATGACGATGATGATGAAGAGACAAGAAACCTTGCAGTCAGTGAAACATCTAAAGAGGCTTGACTTTGACTAAAGTTCTTTTTCTGATACTTAGCTTAAACAGTGATAATTCCATGCATAAGCAACTTACTTAAAAGGAGCAAGTTTGCAAAAATATACCCTGGGTTTTCATTCTAATCTGGAATCTAACTTTCACTACCTTTACAGTCATGGCCTGAATTTATGGGGCATATTTCCCAGTGTTAGAGAAACCTAAATGTTAACATTTCTACTTAAGCTTTCAATATGGTGGTGTTTTTAACCTTCTCTCATACATATAAAACATTTATACACCATATGTCCCACACCTTCCCAATAAGCTATGAATGTAGGATGACCAAAGAAGAAACAGGAAACGACACAAATCATATTGCATGCTGCCAAAATAATTTTAAGCATTGTACAACCACATGGAATTGGCTGACTCAGTGTTCAAGACCTCTGTACCAAACTTGTTTGCAGTGTGGGAATGTTAGTGTGACTTTTATTAACTTTACTAACAAATGACTTTTATTAACTGTATTTGCTAGAAGGGCCTCATCATTCCTTATATCCACTCCACAAAATCCTTAGATCATAGCTGCTGTGATTGGATCATGTACTTTTATTAGTTACTTTGTCAATAAACCCAGAAGAAGAAAGACTTCTGTTAGTGATATATTTTGAAGTTCAACTCTCAGAGTGTGACTAAACAGCTTCAGTCACTGGCAAGGCTATACATGACCCTTCAACTTACAACATTATTCCAAGTTCTGAGAATACCAATAGTGATCAAAAGGTGCTTCTCTCCAGTGACAGTGCAGTGACTACACTTGGAGATGCCAGGCTATTTTGCAATAGCTGACATCAATGTCAATAAACTTCACAAAGTGTGACCTGAATATTCTGAAGTTTAGGGAGACATCAGGCTATTCCATTGTTCTCTTTTTTTTTTTCTTTCTTTTTTTCTTTTCTTTTTTTTTTTTTTTTCAGTGCAGGAAGGGTTTGTTGAGGAAAATATAGACAGTTATGCAATTAATTCATCTCTTCATGCCACAATCAGTACCTCATACAAATAAATGAATACCCAGTGAAAGAATGAATACTAAGTTAAGTGCTGATGAAAGATTAGATAATCTCAGGAAATTCAACCAATAGACAATTTTTTTTCCATCATTTAATGTACAGTTTTAACTGTTATTTGTAACACTACAGGCCTCTTTACTGACACGTACGCAACTCATTGATTTTTACCTGACTATTTCACGCTAGAGTGAGTAAGTACAAAAGAGATGGAGTGTGAAATCCCACTTATAATTACATCCCTTTGGCAGTGTTATGCTTTAGTAAATAGACTGGAAGTGGGAAACTGTATGTAGATATATTATGATGAATGAGTATGCTTGACTTTTCTGGTTTTGTCCTGTAAGACCTTCACAGTACTTTACTTCATCAGGATGATTAAGAAAAAAAAAAAAAAAAAAACAACTAACTCATACACACACATTTACCATAAAACTCTTAATGAGATATAAATAATCTCAGATCAAGTTACTATAAAGGACTACTTAGCATTTTGCTTATGATTTTACATAATTCATCTAAATATAGTTAATTGCAGAGCAGATTTATTTTTGTTGTGTGTGACATTTTCAGATGATAGCTTGATCACTTTGTTTCATAATGATATCCCACATATCTATTTTGGTGTGTCTGTAGAACTTGAAGCATGCTACCTTTTCTATTCTTACATTTTGAGGCCTTTTGTATCTCTTCTATTCGTGACCGTATTATGATAGTGCATGTGTGTATGTATATAATACATACATGTATAGAATGTATGTACACCATTTTGGATGCAGGAGTTGGATCTGGAGCTTGCTCCCTGCACTCTGTGCATTTTTCCGGTATGGCAGTATGTCTGGGCATGGTGCAAAATTTTTTTTTGTGGTCAAGTACTGGAATGGGTTGCCCAAGGAGATGATGGAGTCACCAACCCTGGAGATGCTCAAGGAATGGTTAGACATTGTGTTGCGGGACATGGTTTAGTGAGAACTATTGGTGACAGGTGGACGGCTGGACTGGATGATCTTGTAGGTCTTTTCCAACCTTCATGATTCTATGATTTTATGAAAATAGTGAGGTCAGTTCTCATGTCAAACAGCTTTTCAGGGTTAATATTGTCTATTAAGGTGGGCTGATCTTCCAATTTTGCAAGCAATCTTTTTTCTAACCTCAACTTGCTATGGTTTTTCATTCAAATCAGAAATCACTGAAGCATATGAGCATGTGCCTAAATATAATTGTGCATTTAAATCCATTCATACTCAAAAAATCCCTAAGATTAATCAGAATGTTACTGAATTGAGCCCTTTTGCAGATGATTATGAGAAGTTTATACTTCTTCAGAGTCTACTAGAGGCAGATCCACTTAGTAAGAAGAAATGTTTTTATTCAGAGAAAGAAGCCTCCACTGTCATCTGATATGATCCAGTGCATCTATTGATAAAGAGAGGCCACTGTGGAGACAGTATATGTGTCTAAACAGACATTCATATTAAAAGCCATTCACCTGTGTAATTTGTCTGCTTTCATGATTTTTTGTCAGTATTGTAATGCATTCTGGATAATGCACCTTTAACGTTACTAGTAGAGTCACAGTTTCTGCCAAGTAATAACATCTGTTCATGTAATCTCCCATGAACAGGTAATTTGTGTCTGGCAATTTCCCACTGATTCTAAAGAGCTCATTAAGATCGGGGAACTGGCTGTGGACCCCTCCATTATTTTCTGTTGTTCTTGAAATGCATTGTTTCATGGCACCAGTGCTGTTTCTGCTGCACATCTGGGACTCTTAAAAGCAGAATTATTGCAAACTGACTTCAAAATTACAGCCATTGTGCTTGACCACACCATGCAAAGTGTCAAGTCTATCACTCCTGTTGACTGTTCCTTGCTTAACCACATTTCTAATTTATTCTTTCTATCTTTCTGTCACACACATAGCATGAATCTTCTCTACACACTCCTTCAATACAAAAAGAATAAATAATTTTCAATGGCTGTAGGCACCCAGCCATTAGTTTAAAAACAGAAAATTAACAAAGCTTCGTTAATAAACATTAATAAATTCAAGTCCAATGTTCTGTGAGAAGAGTATGCTATAATAAAATCATAATAATTTCCTTCCTATGGTATGATTGCTGTCTTACTCATGCTGAATGTGTTCTGTTACGTGATTATAGAAATAATGTTGTTTTGGTCAACAGCCCTGTACTGTGAAAAGATTGAAATGCACCTGAGAACAGTGACAAGTATAAAATAAAAATCTTTCTTTTGCTTCCACGATCTACAGTTTATATTAAATATAAATACAAACAAAAAACACACAGAAATTACTACAGAAGATGCTAATTTGGTAGTTAGAACTTTGACTCCTAAAGATAAGGGAAGGAGAAGCTGGCACGGAATAGGGGAAGGTAGTTCCAGAAGCAGTCAAACTGAAATGTCTTAGATCTTCCCCGTAGAGAATGTCTTCTATGTCATCATTTTGTTGATATTTTCACGTTTCTTCTTATCTACCCTATATATATATATTTTTTTTTTTTACTGGGCAAGAGTTAGCATGTGCTACAGCTTGTCTGGCTGTACTCCTGTGCTGACTGGCCAGCTGGCAGCTAATACACAGAATGACTTTTCAAAGTGACCAGACTTGTGCACTGTATTCTACCTCCTTTCTCCAGCATGCAAAATTAATTTAGTCCTCTGCTTTTCACTCATCTGCCAGTTTTCATAAACAGCGGTGAGACTTCATGTTTCTGAGATTCCTATCTTGTCATGTCTCATCGAGATTCACCAAGTTCAAAAGCAACTGTTGTTTATGATAGATTGATAGATGAAGACAGGGCACAATCACCTTTGTCTTGTTTCCTATGAAAACTAAACTTTAAATCAGAACAGGTTACCTGAAACAAAAGTACTTGGTGCTTCAATTTTGTAACCTACACGTATTTGTCAATATACAAACCACATACAGTTAAATTGTTCATGCAAAGAACCATGTGATGTGAAAAAAATATTTATATAGGAATTATTACTGAATATTCCAAATTGTGAATGAAGATTTTTTTCTCACTAGGCAATAATAAATAGCTGCATATGAATATGCTCCTTCTTATGTCAGCATAATAATTTTCCTTTATTTAAAAAAAAAGACAGATAAATTTTCATATCCAATAATTATGGGACAATAATTTATTTATTATTAATTGTTATTACTTGCCACCAATATAGTCAGAGAAAAATTCTCATCTACCATGACATTTCATAAAGAATAATAGATTTTTTTTCATATTTTTGTACTTAAAATAACATTACATCCCCATGTGTCAATAGAAAGTACATTTTTACAGGCCATATTCTATTATTCAATGGTTGGATATCTTATAAAAGACTGGCAGTAGGATGAAGGTTTAGAGATCTTTTTAAAACAACAGTAACAACAATGCAATTTTAATAATTTGAGAGATGATTAAACAGCGATCCAAAGGTCGTAGAGCTGTTCTTTTTGTAGCCATGTTGGAAGTTCAACATGGAAATCTGAATAGAGATGCTGTCAGAAACATTATCTCCTCAGCTTCATGCAAAGCATCTTAGTCTCTTTACTCTGAATCCCCCTATAATAAAGATTGCATCTGTGACCATATTTGTATTTGAGTAATAAGCTTATTTAGAGCAGTGTTTCTAGTCATTTTCTGTCTGATAAATGCTTCAGACTTCTGATCTTGTCTCCTGACTCCAGTTTGACATTCTGATCTTGTGTGCTAGCTCTTGACACTTAGGTTTCTTCTCATTCTTAGTTCCTGACTTTAATCATCGGGCAGGGGCATCTAATTCCCACCTTCCACCAGTTCTAACCATTAAAATATTTATTCTCCCCAACATGGTATTGTGTAATTAGTCTCAGAGAGAAAAAAAATGCAGTGTACATTTTGCAGGCTAAACATAAAATCAGTTTTAAAATGAGTTCTACTGAACTTTTGTGGGATACAGTTGTTCTGAGTGAAGTGTAACTGAATAATGGATTGAGTACATAAAAAATAAATAATGAAGAAATATAAGAGAGATTTAATCTGAAGTGTCCATGTCTATTGGTCCTGTTTAGATACTTCTTCAGCATCTGTTCAGCAGGGGGGAAAAGACTTTTAGAGTTCTACAATTGGTTAGAAAACAAAAGTTTCATTTTCATTTTGACTAGATCATGAAATTATTTTTGTTTCTTGTACAGTTTAAAGAAATATTGAACAAGTGGTTTCTCTAGATGAAAAATATCTCTTGGTACTGCAGATATAAGCTATCTTCACTCCTGTTTTATCACCTTTCTGAGAAAGGATTCATGTCTGAAAATATTAATAAAATAAGGCTTATCATGAGTAGCTTTTTGGCCACTTGTCATTTCAATCCCTGGGATGAAGGAGCCTGAGTGACAAATGCATGGTGAAGGGAAAGTATGTTATATTGTCCACAAATACTACTGCCAGTGACTACTTTTATTACTGGTACTAGAGTTTTGAATTAAAAGAAAGCTTTAGATTATCAGCCAGGATTAATAGTTATCTTCATTCATGTATTTGTTGGTTTGTACAGGGACACAATATCCAAAAAACTAATTCACCAGTCCCTCCTATACATACAAGAGAGAAATTGTTCTTCCCCTTGGAAGAAACTAGGCTCTTTCAAAGGGAGAATTTCCCCAAAACATTTTACTGAATCAAGAAGGTGGAGAGTAAAATGCTCAGCTGGAATCCTGACACCTAAGATATTGACTGAAGCAGGAAATTAATAGATCCTAAGAGGACTATGTCAAGATTGCTACAGGTTCCCCTCCAGAGAAAGGTGCTCTCCAGAAAAATCTTGTAATGGAAGGCATGTCTTAACAGTACATAATGAATAGAAAGACAGTTGTGTGTGAATCCTTTTGGTTCATATTTTTTCTCTCTTTTCAAATGGGGTTTTGCCTCCTTAAGAAGTCTTTTTTGTTGTTGTTATTGTTATTGTTATTGTTATTCTTTGAATAATATATGCCTTCCGAATTGAAAAGCTTCTTTTATTTTTTGAGAGGCTCACTGTAAGGAAAAGGAACAGGTTAGCCTCTTCCAAAATACTGACATGTACATTTTCATACCAGTTCTTAGTAACTCATTGCTTTCTGCTAACTAATATTAGAAGAGAAGCCAGTATTCCAAGTCAGAAAGCCAGAGGGAACACAAAAAAGGCTCGTAAGCCTCTTTCCTCTCTTCTCTTGCCCTTTTTAAGGAAGGATGTATGACATTCAGATTAAAAGTGGCCGAAACATGGAAGAGGTATGCACAATGACATTGTAGAATACCACAGACAAAAATATCAAGGTGGTAGTGGCAGCAACCATTCATTTCTCCAACTGCTTTCTCTGTCTCTGAAGGTGCTGATGTGCCTGAATAAACTGCCCCACGTATGAAAGGAGATTAGTAAAGACTTTATTGTTGGTGGAAGAATTGAGCATTTTAAAAATACATATTTTTCTGTTTTCTTTTTACTTTTTATGACAATAAATAAGAAAGGCCTGTATAGAAAATATGGAAATGCGGCCTTTTAAGTAATAGTTGAAAATAAGATTGGGGAATCTAAATCTAAGATGTGCTAAAGCTGCTGCTACTTTTAAATCCTTTGATTAAAGATTTTCCAAAGTATTACATCAAAAATGTTAAATGAGGTGGGAATGTTTTTTTTTTTTTTTTTTTTTCTCCAGTGTTTGGTTAGCAACCAACTCATGAGAGTCAGTAGTTAATGCTTATACATTCTTTTCAGTTCTAATTTACAGACCTTGGATTCCAGGCACTTGAGTCATCTGTTCTCAGTAGTTTTCTGTCCAATTAGGAGTGATGGGGCGGGGGGCAAGGCATGTGGAAGAGGCATTAACTGCCACATGCAAGTAAAACATGGAATTTACTATAATTACTATGTGACATATTCAGATTTTTTCAGTAAACATTAATTAGCCAACAGCAGGTCATATTTAATCAAATATTTTAAAATGTATATACTTGAGAAATTTATTGGCCAATGTCACTATATTTAAATGTCTGTCAGTATTTTCATTAGGAATCATATTTTGGAAAACAGAATTTAATTAAACAGTACTTCAACTGATCTAAATTTTGTCAGGCTGTGAGCTGGCATACGGATGAGATAGAAAATATTTCACAATATAATTATTGCCCCAGAGGAACTGAAGCAAGCTGACAGGACATTCACCTAGTTCTTAAAGTACATCTGCTAAGAGAAAAATCTGACAAAGATAAAGTAAATTAGGCAAGATTCTGTTGTTTGGATGTTGAGTGGTTTTTTTTGTTTTTTTTTTCCATGTAACTTAACAAAAGTGTAATGTAATCAGAAGGAGGGTGAACAAGGTTTGAAAAGCAAAATCAAAATTACATTGCCTGAATTTTGAAGACAAAGGAGTTTTTTTTTTTTTTTTTTTTTTTTTTTTGACAGAGATCTTCCCCAGTTCCCCAGAAACAGTAGTTTGTTAACCAGTTGAAAATACATGCAGTCAGCACCTTATGAGCATGTACAATCCAAGAGTAAAATTCATAAAAAAAGTCAACAGGAGAAGTGGCATATAAATTTTGTTGCAAATATTGTCAGACATATGTGGAGCTATTTAGTAACCTCTTGAAATAATGCTTGTACTCACAATAGAAGAGAAGGCCCATTTTAATTATTGGAGCTTATTTTTAAGACATATTGTCAGACATTTTTTCCTGGCAAAGAGGCAGGTCACCAAGGTATGCAAGGTTCAAGCAAAAAGTGCTAAAATTATGAAAGAAAAAGCTTTTTTGTAGCAGCATTGTATGGCCAATTTTAGAAATTAAGTAAAAAATTCATTTACATTCACCCATGAAGATTGAACTTACACTGTTAGTACATAAGGCATGTCATCACTGCCTGGGATATTTCACATTTCCAGTACAATTTCCAAAACATATAATACTGGCTCAAATTTCTACAATGGCTCTAAAAGTAAAGTACAACATTGAAGACTATTGCAGCACAGATGTTCCACTGGTGTAGACACTAGAGATGTGATAAATTGGTAAGGTGCACAGAGAAATAATAGTGAATTATTTTAATATGGTATGAAATATCATGCCAAACAAATATGTTAAAGTAGATAATATGAACATATGGGAGAAATGTTTCTAGTATAAAAATATGAACTGAAATAAAGCCTGACTGAATAGGTACAGATCACAGGTATATGATTTTTTTTTCTTTTTTTTAAAGAGCATGACAGAGATAAATGGCAGAGTTTTAAAGGCTGTTATTGTTTGTTTGTTTGTTTGTTTGTGGGTTGTCTTTGTGTTTCCTTTTGCTTTGTTTGGTTTAAAGAAAAAAATCAACATGGTCAATTATAACAATAAAATAAGAAATGTATTTCTAGGGAGCATAGGAGTAGATCTGAAAAACAAACAAGCAAACAAACAAACAAATACAAAAAAAAAAAAAAAACACCAAAAAATCCAAAAACTGTATGCGTATTTCTGACATAGCATATGTTTTGTCACTTCAAATTTGATACAAACAAACAAACAAGCAAAAAAACCTAAAAAACTGTGGGGAGTAATTTTAACTTATGATCTGTTCTGACATTTTCTGTTTTGTCTTTCTAGCTCTATCAACATGTGCCTGATTGGGTTGTCAGTGTTTTACTGAATGTTTTTGGTGTTCTTTTTTTTTTTGTTGTTGTTGTTGTTCTTTACCTTTCATGACTGTTTTGTCATTTCATTGACTTGGTTATATTTTCCAGTTCTGCTCAGCTATGTGAGGACATGTAAGAGAACTTATTTCTAGTTCCCTTGTATGCTCACCAGATTCACACCTACGCACATCTGCTGCTAAGTTTCTGAAGATTCTTCTAGTCAGCGTACAAGAAGTGGGTTTGCTTTCTCCAGGCTTTGCAAGAAACCTAGATGGACAAAAGTGCACTTTTTCCTTGATCTCAGTCACTTCACCGTAAAGCATGATGATGCCATCAATCAAGGCTGCACCACTCAGCTCTGCTGGCCCAAGATCCATCAAAAGCTTTTTGTATGGGGGGAAAGTAAGCAAAACACTGGTTAATACAGGCTTTATATACCCTGCCAAGTCTTTGGGAGTTAATAGTAGTAAAATAGGAAATCACTGGTAAGCTAAATAAGTCACCTGAATTGGGATCAGTGGTGTTGGGCAGGTGCTGGTGAGTGATATGAGCTCTGTCTGGATTTCTCATTGCAGACAGGAAATCTCACAGATGCAAAGCTTGCTGGGGCTTCTTTCATCCCTATTGCTTCTGGACAGCTTGACCACAACATTTATCAAGTAGCAAGCCTGTTGCTTGAAATGTGGAGTCCTGGCCTTCAGCTGAATAGTAATGACCAGTGTTAGCTACAGGCATTGGTGGTCTCATTATGATGACAGTCATCCCTTTTAGTGCTTAGAGATTTCCTGTAGTATGCAAAAGTCATTCAGAAAAAGGAGAAAGGTGGTGACTTTCTTTAGTGGTGTGATACACTGCTCCCGGCCTCATGTTTTTTCTCTGGTAACAACTACAGACCTTGGAGATGCTGTTCGGCTCCTTAGAAGACTTGCACTCAAACATGTCTGCAGTGGGTTATAGGATGTGTGAATGAAGCTAAGAAAATTGCATCAAGAGACATGTGACCAACAGGTTGAGGGAGGTTATTCTGCCCCTCTACTCTGCTCTCGTGAGACCTCACCTGAAGTACTGCATCCAGTTCTTGAGCCCCCAGCACAAGGGGGAGGACCACAAAGATGGTCCCACAGAGGAGGGCCACAAAGATGATCAGAGGGCTGGAGCACCTCCCCTATGAGGACAGGCTCAGAGAGCTAGGGCTTTTCAGCCTGAAGAAGAGAAGACTCTAAGGAGACTTTATTGTGCCCTTCCAGTACCTGAAGGGGACCTACAAGAAAGCTGAAGAGTGGTTTCTTATAAGGGCATATAGATACAGGATGAGGAGAAATGGTTTTAAACTGGAAGAGAGTAGATTTAGACTAAATAACAGGAAGAAATTTTTTTACTGTGAGGGTCATAAGACACTGGAGCAGGTTGCCCAGCGAGGTTGTGAATGTCTTCTCCCTGGAAGCATTCAAGACCAGGCTGGATGGGTCTTTGAGCCACCTGGTCTAGAGGGAGGTGTCCCTGCCTATAGCAGGTGCGTTGGAACTAGGTGATCTTAAAGGTCCCTTCCAACCCAAACCACTCTATGATTCTATGAAGACAATGTAAACCAGGCACAGTATCAAACAATAGTCATCACTCTGTGTGCTGTGAGTAATTTGACAGAAATGTGGAAATGCAGCCAGTCCAAATTCCTGTTTCTGGGTGATATTTATCTCTATTTGTCTGCAACGAAAGCTGCAGATGCTAGAACAGAAGATTTGACAAATTGTGAAATTAAGAGGGATCCAGAGAATAGCATTGAAGAGTACTTTCTTGTGAAGAAATCAGGTGACTTAGCAGTGGCTTTGTGACTTGTTTACTAGCTAATATCATTGATGTTTTTTCCTTTGTACAGCTCTACCAGTGAGAGTTGAAGACCAAACTAAATTGTTCACCACTCACTCAGTACTCAGAATGGGATGCTTCCGAAACGTTGTTGTAGTTGATCTTGCACCTGAATGGAAAAAAGCCTTCTTAAGCAGGAAAAATTGGAGCAAGAATGCATGACTAAACTGTAAGAATTAGCATATATTAAGGAATAGCACTTGTAATTTTTTTTTTTCAATAAACAGTAATTAAAAAAAACAAAACTCTGGCATTCAATACAGAAAAAAAAAAGAGTCACATTGTTCATATTGCACTTCATAGAATTTTCACATTTTCTCTTCTCTTCTTATCTTCATTTCTTTTCTCCTTTTATCTTTTCTCTCTTGTTTATCTTTTTCCTTTTAATTTTATATTTTCTCTATTATTTTTAGTTGCCCTGCCTTCCCTTTTCCTAAAAAGTTTCTAATTAATTAAAAAAACAACAGCAACAACACCACCACTGTAATATTTAACTTAATATAATTTTAAACCTTAAAAAAAATCTTTTTTTTTTTGCTTTTCTCCCCCCCTCTTTTTCCCCCTTTTGGCTGTTAAAGTGATTAAGAGAGTGGAGCATCTGACATACAAGGAGAAATAGAGAAAGCTGGAGTCCACCTCTATCTTCATTAGTTAATTCCTTTCAGAAATGGAGAAAGGGTCTCTCAGCCATATAACTCATTGCAGTTCTGTAGATGTGGTTCTCTAGTACCAGCTCTCTAGTATACCAATCAAACCAATTATCACTTTCCATAGTATTTTAGATTACCCTTAGGGTTCATACTTGTCAATGCCATTATTTTACTGAACATTCTTTGAAATAACTTTGACCCATCAGCTTTGGTGCTGGCCTTTGCCCACAGCCAAACTCCCACCCCTCCCAGTCATTCACTCACCCACCCACCCCTTTCTTCTCTAAGGGGAGGGGTTGAAAATAGGAAACAAACAAACAAACAAACAAAACAAACAAACAAAAAAACCAACCATATCACCCTATGCATAACAGATTAGATTTGGAAAAATTAACTAACTGCCAATTAAATTAGAGTAGGATGGTGATAGACAAATTACAACACTTCCTGCCATCTCTCTCTTTTCTTCTGGAGCTCAGCTTCACTCCTTCATTCCCCACTCTTCCACCTCTTCCCCACTGAACAGTGTATTGGAACTTCCACCCCGCCCTGCCCCAGGCGGGCCTTCCCAGGGACTGAGGGTGAAAGCCCTTCTCCAGCGCAGCCTCCTGCCCAGGGCTGCCGGGGTCTCTGCTCCGGCTGTGCCTGAAGCCCCTCATGCCCTCCTCCCCCTCTCCTCCTGGTGCAGACAGGGCTGTTCCTCTTCCTGTTGGCGGCTGCAAGCAGCGTTGTGCCCTCCCTTCCCCAGGCTGAAGCCGGCTGTCTGTCACAGGACAGCCGGCCTCCCCTCACACCGCGGCCCTTGGACAACGCCTGGCACCCGCATCTGGTATTATCCTGTATTTACTTTTCTTTTCGCTCACGTGGATGGTAAACGCATGGATCGCTGTACAGTATGCATACTGGACTAAACTTAGAGCTGAAAAAGTGCTTCTGTTCTGTGAAGCCTGCAAGATTTTTTAGGTTAGGCACAGATACATAGGTGAGAGGGGAGGGTGATTGTGATTTGTTTTCTTAGCAGATTCATTATGTGTATATTTGAATGATACTTTTTGTTGTTGTTGTTGCTGTTTTCCTCATGAAGTGTGAAGGTGGTTGAGGGGATTTGGGCAGGTGTAAAGAACACCTTCAGACACAACCAGAATGATAGGGGACCGTGAAAGCCATTTAATTTCACCTTCACGTAGCTCAGATGGGTGTTGTGCTACCAGGCAGTAATAGGTCACTGTGCGGTGTTTGGTCTGTGATGGGGAGGTGTTGAAGCTGTCCTGTCTCCTCTTGCTGCATATTGTCTGTAAAAAAAAATTGCAGCATCATATCAGGAGGTGAAATGGGTTGGAGCTTAGTGCATTAGTTGTGTCATGGCTGGTGTAGTGATGGATGCTCAAGGTATCTATCTGAGACCAAGAATGAGGTCAGCAATCCTCTGAAACAGAGTGAAGCCACGATTGTTCTGTTTTGATTTTGCAACTAATCATAAAAATTCAAACCTCATCCCATACTTGGGGGCCTTTGTTTATAACATGACATTTTATTTCTTCATATTGTTTCTGGCATTTTCTCTAAAAATTTCACCTATATTAAGTATACTGAAATGTCTGACATTTATTTACTCTTTATGCTAGAAAAAAAGGAAATCATCAAGGGACTGTAGCAAAAGATAGTATGGCAACAGCTTTCTCTGAAATGAATAGAATAGTTTCTACAGAGTTGTAACTTGTTTGCTCTTTTTTTTCCTCTCTCTCTTTAAATTAAATTTTGGATCTCATTTCAAGTAAAATAATGTAAGATTATTCCAAGAAGAGCTTTATTTTATTTTATTTATTTTATTTTTTAATTAGAACTCAAGAGGGAAAACCTCTAGCAACTTCCAATTATACCATTTCAGGCCAGAGCCCTGATCTTTAAATGAAATGCTTATAAAAATTTAAAGTGCTCTAGTAATTTCAAACCAGTGTATGCTGCAATGCCCAGAACCCTGATTGCCTCCAAATTTCACTTCCAATAAATTTAAATTGCTTTATGCAATGGAGAGTGATTTAAAATTATTGGAGTGCTTTAAATTCCATACTGAAGTGCCTATAAAATTTGAAGCCTTCCAATAATTTTAAATCACTTCATGCTGAACTGTGATTTAAGCCTATTTGTAAGCAAAAGTCCAAGCATCCAATGCTTTAATTTGTAATGATAAACAACACTGGAAAAAATGCAATTAAAGATGTGTATGAAACATGCCACTTCTCAGTGAATTAACAGAAATATAGATATTAAATACAAGGTGAAGCATTCCAAGACAACAGTTATGCTGCTTATGTCCTGCTCTGGTCTGCACTGGTGCAGCCTCACATTGATTGCTGCATGCAGGTTTGGGCATCACTGTTTAAGAAGGATTTGCAACTATAAAAGATTGTCCAAAGGACGGCTACGAAAGTGTTGAAGGATCTGGAGGATGAGGTGTGTGAGAAGTGGCTGAGGTCCCTGGTTTTGTTCAGCCCAGAGCAGAGGAACTGAGGAGAGGCCTCATGGTGGCTGCAGCTCCTCACAGGGAATGGAGGGGTAGCGCTGAGCTCTGCTATCTGTGACAGCTGCAGGGCCCGAGCGAACGACATGGGGCTGCGTCAGGGGAGGGTCAGGTTGGGGATTAGGGACAGGTTCTGCATTAGAGAGTGGTGGGCATGGAACAGGCTGCCCAGGGCAGCGGTCATGGCACTGAGCTGCAAGTGTTTGGTCAGTACGCTCAGACATACGGTTTGGATTTTGAGTGGTGATGCATGGAGCCAGGAGCTGGACTCAGTGATCTTTTTGGGTCCCTTCTAACACAGGATATGCTATGATTCTGTTCTGTGATTCTATTAAGATGAAAGGATAACAACATCGTTTTAAGAGAGGACTACTGCTGTAGCACAAATGAGTATGCTGAGGAGTGTTAGATTAGGAATGTTTGTAAATTTATTTATGCTTGTCATGACTGTAATACTGGTGAGTGCTATTTAGTAACATGAGGGTATGCAAGGTACTGAGAATACACCTAAAAGATGTGTCAAGGTAGTACATCCAAATGCTTTTTGGAATACGTTTCAGATCAGTGAAGCCAAATTCTATTCTTAATTGCACCAATGTACATTAGGAGGTGCTTTCTTAACTTTTGGATTTGCTTTAAAATCTTAGTAATCTTACAAGATGAAATATATCTTAAAGGACAGTAAATATCTCTACAGGATAGTTTCCTGTCTTTTTGTCTTGAGCAGGCTGTTTCTAACAAGCCAGGAGATAAGTAACAATAATAACAATGCTCCAGTGACTGTTATTAATGAGTTTCAAATATTGTATCTATTATATCTTACATGGGCAACACTTTCCAGAAGCATACAGTGTTAGCATAGCTTTTTTTTCCAGGGAATTTCAGAGGGAGTTTTCTCTTTGTGGAGAGAAAGAATGTTGATTATTTGCATGAATATTCTTTGAGGGATAAAAATCTTGTTGCATTGTTCAGATATTCTTTTTTTTTTTTCTTCCAATCAGAGGCATGTAGCAAAATCCACTGAATGAAGGAAATAATCACATGAAATAGAATTAAAGTACATCTTTGTGCACAACTAGAAGCAAAATGGCTGTAGTCATTTGAAACCATTGAAGATACTGTTATTTTAAGACCTATGATGAGGTAGACAAGTGTTTATTCTACTCCCACGCAATGATTTTTTTTTTTTTGTTTGTGTGTGTGTGTGCACTAAGCAATACACTCTAAACTAGTACAATAAATGACAGTTGTCTGCTAAACTTCAGATAATTCATTAGAGGAATTAACTCTTTGTTTATAGACCTAATTTCCCTAAAATTGACATGGAATATAGAATTGTTTACTTGGGGAACACACTGTGGGCCTGTGGAAATATTCAGGATTCTTTTGCAAATGTGGAAGGAATTTTACATACACAAAATGGAAACACCAACAGAAAATAAAAAATTAGCACCATTCTAATGAAATAGGAAAACCAGTTTTGTTATGCCAGGAAATTCTCCTGTGAGAATTGCACTTGAGCCAAAATGTAAATTGAGGTGAGGACCTAGTCTAGTCTTTTTTTTTTTTCTTTTTTTTTTTTTTTCCTCCTTCCCCTGGAGAGGAGAGCTAAGAAGCTGTCCTCCCCATGCCCTGCTTTTAGGCTGTGTGTTTCTCATAGCGACACAACATTTGTCTTTGACCGTTTCTTAGATTTAAATGACAGTAAGCCTTGTTCCATCTCAAATACAGTTTATTTCATTGGTTGATGACTGCAGTAATTACTTCTTTCTAGACTAGGAGGCTGTGAATTTCCAGGATATGACAAAGCCAGACAGATGACAAAGTACATCTCTTGACAGTGTAAAATGCATCTATAACCCTGGTTGCTTCTTCTTCTCTTTAATGTCTTCTGAGGTGTGCTGACACGTGAACTAGATAGAAGAACTGCTCACTGGTAAATAAGAATGGTAATTTTTCATGTGAAGCTGTCACTGGCATAGGGAGCACAGTAGAACCTCTTTTGTTTCCAAATAAACTTTTTGCTTTAGAAAAGTTCATCTCCAGGTGGAAGGGCAACTGGCATTTGTGGTGCCTGTGAACATTTTTATGTAATGTACCAGAGAAGCAAATTTACAATGAGTAAAAATAAACAAATACAATAGAAGTTTCTTATTTTCTGTTTGTCTTTAGAATGGTATGTGGTTACAATGAGTAACCTTTTTTTCTGTTATTTCTCAATTATTTTACTTAGAAGAGATTCTAGAGATTCTGTAATTACTACTCTCTGCATATAAATAAGGTGTTTTTTTTTTGGGGGGGGGGGGGGGGGGGGGGGGGGGGGCTGGGTTGACCCCAGCCAGCAGCGAAGCACCATACAGAGACTTGCTTACTGTCCCCCACTGTGGGAAAAGAAATAATAAATTATAAATAAATTATAAATAAATTATTAAAAATAATTATAAATAAATTATTAATAAATATTTATAAATAAATTATTAATAAATTATAAATTAAATTAAAAATAAATAAATTATAAATAATAATAATAATAATAATAAAATACAGGTATTTTATTAATAGTTCTGGTCACAAATTTAAAACTTCTATTAAATCAATTCCAGTGACACCCAGTACTGTTTTCTAAGAATATTTTTCCTCTTGTATTTCTTTTGAGATTCTTTTGTCTGATTAGTTTTAAAATGAATGATAACTCAAATTTTATTATTTATCCTAAAAGTACAATTTTATAGGGATCCATTAAGTGTGCTCTTAACCACTTCCTTCTATACTTCATAAATAAAAGCAGTGCTCTCTGTAACTTACTCTTTTAAAGTTTTCTTTGCTGTGTTGGTAGATTAGAAAAGTAAACAAAATGTTAACTGGCGCAAAGAAAAATATTGAAAAATGCTGCAAAACACATCAATCTTATCTTCCTCCCTGAAATGCTGTTTTTAGTTTTGTACGTGACAGCAGAGGAACAGCAACAAATGAAGAAATTACCTGGAAACATGGAGACACATTCAATTAAAGAGAGTTTTAAAACATATGGTATTTATGTAATTGAGAATATCCCCAGGTTATGGCTAAAAAAAAAAGAGTTTTGAATGGAGTCCACTCATGAAAATTATTTCAGCCTGACATCTGCCTTTCCCTGAAGTGCATCCCTGTGCAGCTCTTGCTGAATTTCTGCCTTCCTACGCTGGATAGTGGAGGTGATATTTAGAAAGGAAATATTTATATATATTTATATATGCTTATAAGAGGATAAGAGAAGGGAAGATGTTTATGTCCCTGAGTTCTTATAGTATGAAAATATTTAATCAACCTTAAAATATCTAATTTAAAGTAAATTCAGAAGTGTTGCTTTCCTGAACCACATATTAAATTTTCCTGAACCACAGGATGAATTTGAAAAAAGTCACTGCACAAAGCACTGGGCAACTTGAAAGGCTAGAATTCTTTAAGAAACATTGAAATTGCCTCAGATAAAAAAAGCACACAATTCATGGCATGACATTAACAACAACTAAATTGCACTGGTTTTGGACAGGCCAGAACTTCTCTGTCTTTCTCTCTCTGGACAAGCCAACTGAGAGAAAGCAGGGAAAGGAGAGGCTGATTTGAGTAGTTGTTTGAGGGAAGACAGTGATGACTTTTTGCATCTTCTTAAGAGACACCTGGTATTAGATTCTGTCAGAAGGAAGTCTTGGACTTGATAAGCCATGGTGGAACCACTATAGTGCTATCATCAGTCTTCTAACTTTGTATAGCATCTGAAACTACTCAGTATGTGGTGGGCATGCTGAGCATTTTTTGTTCTATTCTGTTTTTCTTCTATATATGAGAGATTCAGAGAGATCAACAATTCCCATTTCTTTTGACAGACCTTAACCCTTATCCCCAGCTGCATATTCAGTCATCATTCATCTCTCTAGAAAAACTAATATGTCTAACTATCTTAATATATATTGATTATTTTTTCCCCACTCTGTTAGAGCAATACTAATTCTCATCCAGCTTTCTTTCTTGGTGACTCTTGTGTTTGCCATTCTCATTTTGTTTCATGAACAACTATGAATGTTAAGGCTGTATGTAGTACTAGTTGTAAAAAGTCAGCGAAGGATCTCCTTAACTCCCAGAGTTAAACAACTTTTCTAAAATTCTCAGAAATCTTTTCTTTTTTTTTTTCCCTATCTTTCTGTTAGAACTATATTTATTGTCACACTGTGCCCTGAATTTAAATTGTCCAAGGCTTAATCAACAGCCTGTTGTTGAATTCTATGAAAAGCCATTTGAAAAAAGGATCACAGAATGTCTTGGGTTGGAAGGGACCCAAGGATCATCACGTTCCAACCCCCCTGCCACAGGCAAGGCCACCAACCTCCAGATCTGGTACTAGACCAGGCTCCCCAGGGCCCCATTCAACCTAGTCTTAAAAACCTCCAGGGATGGAGCATCCACTGCCTCTCTGGGCACGATTAGGATATATCCTAATAAGTTACATCTTGTAACATAATGGCAAACAGATTTTAACTACTGTTATACAGTTTTTCCAAAACTCCTATTTCTCTGTTAACATGGGATCCTATCTTAAATCAGCCCAACCATTATTCTGCATCTTTTGACAGCTACTTCATTATTGTGCATGTGCAAAAGGTTTTATGGCAAATTTTTGTTTTTAGGATCATATTTGTCCAAAAAATTAATTGCAATATAGTGCAGACATATCCAGTACTCTCAGTAGCCATCATTGCATCTGTCATTTATTCCTGTCTGTGTAGTCAAGATACTTTCCTTTCTGAAAGGACTTAATTTTCACATACTAAACACAGAAAACAACCTCTAGCACGGAGATATTGAAGGGAGATCTCCAAAAGCTATTTGTTTAAATAGTAGGATTTGTTAAAAGTAAGAATAGGAATTAGACTTCTTGGTTATGAGGTTTTTTTGTACAGTTGTGTGGGTTATTTACTTTTTCTTTTTTCATTCTTTAAGGCATTACAAACCAACTAGACTTTAAAGATGGTCAAGATTTATTTTGTGAGATTCTAGCCACTCAGAGTTATACTTCAGCCTGACATTTTGGAGAAATTTTTCTTAAACCTGACATTTTGGTGAACTACTCTCACAGCAGATTATATCTTCTGTTATCCAAAAATACCCCAGTCACATGAGTTCTAGCAGCTATCTCCCTGCTTGATTAAGCAATGTTTTTATAGTTACCAAGGGTCATACTGGGCTAATTCTTGCATCACTTTTATCTGCTTGCCAGTCTGAAGTTGTAACAAAACTTTGTATAATCTTGGAGTTCTAAATAAAACTGAGTAGTACAAAATCACACAAGTATGACTCCTATGACGGCAACAAACAATGCTCTATGTTTCCAGGTGTAGATGTACAGGGATAAGAGAAGAGACAAGTAAGCAATATTCCTAAACAAGCGTATAGCAAAAAATAGTTGAAATTAGATTAAATGGAAGAGTAGATGATGCCAAGATATTTTTTAATCCTTTGTTGTTGATGGTGGTTGTGTTGGTTTGTTATTTTTTTTTTTAACTATTTAGTGAGTATTCTATACAAAATAAATGCCTACCTCTCCTATTCACTCAAAAGCACTTGGTACGATACTGCGTGGTAAATTAGTAGTCTTAGGCAAGAGAAAACAAATGCAGAGATTGTGAAAACATTGACTAAGAGGAGAACAGCACTGTCATTAATCTCAGTGTCAGTCTGTGGTTAATAATGGGATTGTTGACACTTAAGTAGTAAATGTTTTCAGAGGTGATGTGACACATAAGTTATGGACATACGAAACAATATTCTTTGAATATTGGAATAATATTAAAGAATGCTTGCTTTCTAAAAACTAGATTAAGGAAAATGGGTTTTTAAAGCTAATAGCACAAGATGCAAGAAATTACTGAGGAAGAGAGAATTTCATACACTACTTCACTGTAGAATTATGTGAACTCCTAATACATTGTAGTTGATAATAACATTCTCTCTTCTTGAGAGAGAGAAATACCAGTAAAATTGAATATGGGTTTGGTAAAACATTACCTGAAATTCTGTGCACAATTCTGACCATTTATTTTAAAAGAATTAGAATTCAGAGGAAGACAAATAGAGAGTTAATTATGGTAAGCTTTTCAAATTCATAGGGACAAAGTTTATCTGAACTTTATTCCTCTCTCAGCTTTTAAGTTAATAGGATAGAGGGTGGGATTGCTGTTTAAAACACATTCCTGGAAAAAATACCAGGGGAGTAGGAAAGCTACTTCTGTTCAATATGTCATCGTGGGAATGTTTATACCTGAAATCTTATTTTTGTCTGAAGATTAATTGTGTATGCATTAAGCTATGAAAACACTTAAGTACTTACTGATGCTAGAACAACTCAGAGTCTGTTGGTATCAATAATTAAACCTTGGGTCATTTACATGGCTGTGAGCTGAAAATCCAAAAATTAAATAGTAGCCTATTAAGTATATATAAGAAAATATTTAATTAAATATATTTTTCTTTCTTACTATCTATTTTCACACTAATAAAGTAGTACAAGAGCTTAAAGACTACTTGCTTTCTCCATAAAATATCATTTTAATTTCACTTTAAATGGTCAAAACTAAAAATAAATCCACAAGAGAATTTTAATAGCATAAAAATACTCATTTTTTGACCACGTTGGAACAACAGTTTCCAGATGTCATTCTTTAAATTTCTTTTCAGCATAAATAATCAAGTGAACATTGTTGCATAATTTTGTTTGTTTATTACCACCAGACTTTGACTTCTTTTTGTCCATTTGTTGCATGTCATTGTACTCATGTCTTGAAAAAGATAGAAAATAAGTATGAGAATGAGGACAAATTCAGAAGGGAACTAGGGATGGCAATAAGTAGAAAATGTAGTAGAAGTTGCTGAATACACTTAGTTCCCTTCCTTTCTAGTTGTGAGATGGGCCGCACTGTACCTGTGAATCAGACTGAGTGGCTCAGTGTCAAAAGCCTCAAGGTGTAGAAGTGCTCACAGCATCTGTGTATGTCTGAAAGGCTTCCTAGATCTGCTTCCTAAATTACTTTCTTGAGTGCTATAGATGACTAAGTAAGATCTTCTGGAAAAGCACGCTGGTTAAAAGTTCCCCATTGAAGAGTTCTCACCACTTTATTTGGTCTTTCTTGAAATAAACGTGACTGCCTGTTCAGAGCTTTGCTCTTTATACTATCTCTGCTCTTTCTTACCTTGTCTTGGCTGAGGGCAGATGATGCTTTGTGAGCAATTTTCTGCTCTATTCTACTGTAAGCTATGGATAGAACAAAGCACTTTCTGCAGCACAGTCCCACCTACCTGAGGCAGGTGCCAGTACCACTGTGTTGAAATGGGTTGGAAGAGGAGTTTCCTTACCATTAGCTGTCCATGGGTACTTATGATGTGAAAGCTAGTGTCTGAGAAAGAGAATGACAGTAGGTTAAGATAATCTCCTCTTTTTTTGTTAAAACAGAACAATAAGAAACAGCTGGTAGTGTTACCAAAACCTAACAAGATAGTTAGCAAGTGCTCATACATTCATGCATACAGCAGAAATTTCCCTCTAAGAAAATCAGTTTTATTGCCTTTCAGCTATTAGAAATAGGCTCCTACCTCAGTTTTCATATTCATCTGTGAGGCTTAGCAAGCACTCATATATCTCTTGGAAAAATAATAAATATGTCACCATTGATCTTAAACTTAAAACTAGTTTTTATAATTTTACAGACATAAGGTAGCTTAAGTAAGAGGTGGCCTATCTTTCATTTACTGTAAGCTTCCTTTTTTACATGTATGGAAAATGAGAGGATGATTTTAATTGTGTGTTAGATAATAGTGATGAATGCTGGATTAAACTGTTTCTTGTAGCTGTACAGTTGGAAGAGTAGCACAGTTAGGATGGTACTTTACAGGTGTCATAGTTGGAAAGATTATCATGGTGAAAAAGAAGTAATCAAGGAAGAAATGCTTACCAGTACTGGAGGATCTAGGCTTGAAGAAGAAAACTCCAAAAAGGAAGGATCTCCAGAAAGGGATCCTTCCCAAGTGGTACTCAGCCCTTAGATGGAGTCTAGGAGAAGTGGAGCCAGGTTCCACCCCTCCTGGTCACACAGGTGAATTGCCTTCACTTCTGCTCCCGTGGCTGACCCAGTCCTTGCATCAACCAGTGATTCAGGCCGTGACTCAACAGTTCGCATACAGTAGCTAACTGATGTGCTTGAAATTTCCATCTTGAGCCTTATATCAAAACATATTGATATTTGTATTCTACTTCCATAATCTCTTTTGAAGGATTTAACAAGGAATGTGCTTCTGTCATTGTTTCATGCCCACTATCTCTCAATATTGATTTATGCATCCATTCGTAATTAGAAAAAACATTTTGAATGGAAAGATACATTTAAAGGATAATTTTTAAATTACTAAAAATATTTATTCCAGTGTTCCAATTATTTCAAGAGTAATAAATAACCTCCTCACAATTCATTGAAAAGAATGGTTACAAGTAACTACAAAAATGTCATGAAACATGATGCAGAAGAGGGAGTTTAAACTTTTTGGTAAATATTTTTTCTTCAATTCTCAATCGGAGTTGAATTTTTGTATATTTCTATGCATAAACTTGATAAGCATTCTTTGGAACCACTCTGATGTCAGAGTAAGAGCAGGAGTCAGTCTTTTAGCAGCCCCTCCAAAAGAAAATTTTAGAAATTACTTGCTGTCATCACTGCTTCATTTTTGCTGTGTTATTAAAAGAAAATTCATTGTATACATCAAAAAAAAAAAAAAAAGAAAAAAAAGAAAGGAAAAGATTAGAGGCTGTAACTCAATGACATAATTCTGTGTCAAAGTTCTAGTGACATTAAGAAGCCATTCAGACTTCAGTGTCCTTTTTAAGTGTCAGTGAAATTACAGTCTTACTATGTACAGTTTAGCACGTTTTGCAATGCATTCTACTATTCTGTATTTATTACTGCTCCAGAAACAACTTGAAAAAACATGCTGATTTGCTTTGCTTATTTTTGCGTGACCATCCATCCAAATGTTGCATAGTATGAAGTGGTCTGTACATTGTGCAAGTAGTGTAACTACTTAAACTTGGTCCTAAAGGCAGCAACGTTCAACTACTCATCATGGTGTGGCTTTTTTTCTATTTTCCTATCACTACAGTGTTACTCTAAACTGGCAGAACACTCAACTTGACAACATGGTTTGAAATAGTGCTGTGGTATTAGTTGTTAATGATATTCAGCTTGTAGACAGCCAGTGTTAGAATCATGACCAGAAAACAAGGGATATCAAGAGAACAGACTAGGGAATGAACTCCTCTTTGCCACGAAGGGATAAAGCTGTTGTGATTCTCCCCTGTGGTGTTCAACACTGGGAAGAGCTGGAAGTACCCACAGTGTGTTATGAAGTACACCAGGTGGCTAAACCAGCGTGTGCCCCATCTGTGTGGGGAGGTAAGAGTAAAGGCTGTTGGTGTCTCTTTTTACTGAGTCATGACTGGCAGCAGAAGCAAAAAAATAAATACATAAATAAAATCTTTTTTAGCTTGCATTATTGATGTTATAATTAAAATACATATGGAGAGCTAAGCAAAAAATACAAATCTTTTAAACGAAAATAATTTTATATTTTAAATTTCAAATTAGGATACTCCATATATATATATGTACATTAAAGTTGAAAAGCACAGGAAACTATTTCAGTGTTGCATCAGTTCAGGAGAAAACTGCATCCATGTTGCAGTAGTATATCTGAGATACCTCTGTGCCAAAATTCTTTTCCAGAATTAAGCCAAAAGCTCTGAATGTAGACACAGTATAGAATAATGTCAACCATTCAGTTCTGTCAAAATAGCGATCAAATTGACTGGTATTGCAGTGAAGCACCAGCTGTGCTGTTGCACAGTATCACTGGACAGGAGAAGATGATAGAGAGCCAGTGATGTATGTGATGTGTATTCAATATTGGATGGAAAAAGCTGGATGTGCCACATTTCAGGAAAAGAAATAGAGGGCAAGGTAAAGGTATGGCATCAAGCTGTCAATGGAATAACTTAAAACATGATTTTACTCAGTTTCAGTAGAAGCATTCACATGCTGAAGTATGAGTTATACCTTATTTTATAAACTAAGCTATTAAAAGGCACAAAGACTATAGTGAATACAAAATATGTATTTTTTAGAAGGCTGTTGTTATCGTTGTTTTTGGAAGAAAAAAAAAAGAAATCTGGGACTGTGCTTCAGAACTTCCTCTCTTTGGGCTGACTTCATAACAAGAAAATGGTAAACAAGCTAAAAGTTTTTACAGCAGTCCTTAACCTTTACTGGAACCATGAAAACATGAATGCCCTTAAGAAAACTATTAAGCTAAGCATGTGAAGGGAGTTGAAGCTCTTTTATATGGCTATCCAATTATCCTTTCATAGACATCATTTTCTGGCCTTGTATTGGAACTTGATGAAGCCCTTGAAATAGATCACGTATTATGTTGTACCAGGAACCTATATTCCATCCAGAAATACTTACGGGAAAGAAAAGGACTGAAAAGAAATATAAGTCCTTTAGTATTACGACTCTGAGAAGTTGCTGCTGAGAATGACTGTGAGTTGACACTGATATAAATAAAAGACTCCACAGCTTTCCCTAGCATGTCCTGAATAGCTGGAGAGGGGGCAAAAACTGAAAGTGGCTTAGAGGGTCAGTGAGAGCTATATATTTATGTCCTGTAGAAAACTCAGAACAGACCTTGTTCACCTTTCATTATAGAAACTGTGAAGCACTAATGCAACTGTCAAGAGGAAAAATACCAACAGACTGCATGAAATCTAGAAGAAGGTCCCCTGGCAGAGCAGCTGAGGCTCAGAACAGTGATTGGGGAAGAAAGACAGTTTGAAGATGCCAGATTATTTTTGCTGTGCAACAGCTCCCCACCCATAGAAACTGTTTGAGGCAGGTTTTTAGTCTTTCCTCCTGATGCAGAACAGTGTGTGAGGAAAGAGGCATACTCTGATTATACATGCCTTCCCAGTTTTAATTGTAATACCTTTACAAGGTATTGCATACCATTTTTTCTTATGCAGAGGATAGTTTTCAATTACTGACCATTGCAGGCTGTGGATTACGCATGTAATTGCCACAAGTGGAGTTTAAAGGCTTACTTGTTTTTTCTGTGTGCCTTCACCTTGACTGGCTGCCAGCCACCCCTCCACTAGGGAATGGGAATGGGGTCAGTCCCTGAGAGCCCCTCTCTGCTTCCCCTCCCTCTTCACCATGCCCTTTCCACGGGCTGAGGGAAACCTCTACTCTTCATGACTTGACAGTTGTGAATAATGGAACAGATTGGTGCAACTCCCATGCAAATTACTGTCGGAGATTAAGGTTGTGCTATTTGGTACCTGAAAGTTAATTGCTCATTGATTTTATTTCTTAATATAAATTTGGATTTAATGTGTGACTGATGTAATGACAATACAGACATACTTAGTATATCCATTCATTTTATATATCTTTCTTAATATCTGCAGTCAATAATGACCTTTTTCTGCCACTGTCTGGCTTACATGAAAGCAGTTCAAAATTGGGTTCAACTCACCAGTTTTATTTCCTTTTTAGACCTTGAAACAGAGTACATTTTAAATGGCTTGATATTTTTCATGTGGAAACGTGCATGGGACTACTGCTCAATCTTCTAGAGCTCACTGGAATTACACTGACATTTTGTGAAGAAACTATTATTTTTGTCATTCTAAATAGTAGTGTTTGAAGCATAAGGTTAGGACAAAAAGAAAATAAATTTGGAATGAATATACTTTTGTTACAAAGATACTAATAAATTTTAGTGATCAACATATTACTAATACACTGAGAGAACGTTAATGTCATGATTTCTTAAGATAATTATGATTAACAAAAACAGAATAACAAAGAATATGTTACTGTAAACTAATTGGGCAAAAAATTAATGAACTAGTAGTTCAGGGGACATAACAATTAGCAGAAACAAACAAACAAACAAAAAAAACCACAGAAATCACTGTGTTGAAAGCACTATAGCTTCTCTGGCATCTTCGTCATCGTCTCATACTCCATTCTTGTATTACAAAGGCTAAAAAAATGGAAGAACTATTTCCAAGAGGTTGGCTTTTTATAGCATTGTAACTGACCAAACTTTACTTATTACCCTTTTGTATCAGACAAGAAGTCAACCTGCATCAGTACCCTGCATCTTTTTAGAAAAGCTGAATGTATGGCAAGCACTGAGCTGGTGGTTTCTCAGATGAAACCTCTCAGGTTGCAGTATTCATCAGTTTATGGACTTCCTAAGCTGCAGATTGCCTCAGAACCAAAGACTACATCCTTGAAGAACTTATCTGGTAGAATCATAGAATCACTCAGGTTGGAAAAGACCTTAAGAATCGAGTCCAAGCATGACTTAACCATACTACCCTAACTCTAACAAGCCTCCACTAAATCATGTCCCTGAGCACCACATCCAAACAGTTTCTTAACATATTTCTGCCATATGGTCCCACAACATCCTGTAGCAAATAGTTCCACAAATCATCTGCATGTGAAGAGGGGAAAAAAAAAAAAAAAAAATGCTTCTTTCAGATTTTTTTCTGCTTTCAAATTGTTTTGGTGTCTATCTTATTATCCATAATGAAAGACAGCTGTGTCTTGTGTTCTCTGAAACACTGTTGATCTCTCAGATACTTTTCAAATCTCATATCTACTTTTGTTTTCAGCAATCTCAGTACCTAACTTTCCAAAGCTAAATAGTATTCTTTTGTATACAAAAGGGCTGCTCTGAAAGTAATGCCTCCTAATTTGGCCCACAACATCGGGCTGGGTGTTGGTCATATGGCAGTAAAGGTTGAACCTTCCTGCCAATATTTGGTTACATTTTGTCACTGTGTGACAGCTGGCAGCAGAGGGGCAGTGTCATTGTATTCCTCTACATGGAAAAAGTGGTACCCGTTGGTGTTTATCAGTGCTTGCTGAAAGTTTATGGTGACCAAAGAATGAGACAGTGGGTGGTGCATTTTAGCAGTGGAGACAGTGACGTGAAAGATAAACTATGTTCTGGACAGCTGTGCAAATTTTTATGAGTGCAACATGCAGTGTATTGTTCATTGCTGGTCAAAATGCATGGCTAATAGTGGTGATTATGTTAAATCATTTATGTTAAAGTGCATCATAGCTGAGAATTTGCTCTATCAAGAAGAGTTGTTGTATTCTTTGAATCTGCTGTAGTTTCTGTGGAAATAAATAGAAAGATTAACTTTTGGAGCAACACACTTTATATCTCTTGAAAATAATCTATTTTTAGCTATACACTAAAAAGAATATAACAATAGCTCTTTTGAATTATACTTTAGAAAAAAAAACAGTACTGTCTGGTGTTTGAATGCTAACAAGTATAATAACTGTTGTGTATGGGAGGGAGACATAGACGGAGCATCAGATTTTCCTGCTTATGTAGAAATGTTTCTCTGTCCCTACCATGTTCTAGTGGTGTCTTGAATGGCAGGATATCAGGAGAGTATATGTCCTTGGAAAGAAGTACTCAGCTCTTGCAAAATGATATTTCACTGGAAAAGCAGACTTGATAGCTTTAAGCAGGGAGACTTGTTTATATATGTTTTGCTTACATAAAACTGGACACACTGAGCAGAATAATGACATAATTGATTTTGTCAACGTCATCAAAGTTTGAATACTACCTGAATTAGTAGTAGCCAGTTGTGCTCTTTTATGGAATAAGATAAAACTAACTGGGAAGCTTTGGGTCTGTTTTGTATTTTACTGTGTTCTTTCTGCCCCTCCCTCCTCCTGGTCATTTTTTTAGCAGTCATACAGGAGAAAGAAAACAAAGATCCAGAATATTGCTTTTTCTGAGGCATTTTCATAGTCTATCTTATCAGGCAAGTAGACACTGCACACAACAAACGTCTCATTGTCTGTTTGTAAAACAATTTGTTTCTTCCAAGTAGCAAGGCAAAAAGATTTTAAAAAGAAAAAAAAAAACAAAAAACAAAAAACCCATCACTTGAGTACTTCAGCAGTAGTTTAAGTTGCTTAGTATTTATCTGAATTCATATTCAATCTGATTCCAGCTGCAATCTAGATAATACGTCTCTAGAAGTTTGTGGGCTCACAGGAATAAAGGATAAGAATTTAAAGGACAGGTAATGACAGCTCCAACCATTAAGTTCAGAAGTCCAACATGAACAGGAGAAAACAGCAGTAAGGAATGGAAGGGCGAGGTTCTAGTAGAACTGAGCCCTAAATTGCTACTAGGAATCAGCCGTCACCACAACAGTTCCAACAAGTTTGGAATCAGAACTTTTTTATTTAAGATACTGTTTAACATCCTACTTAAAGAGTTAGCTATACAGGTAAATGTGTTTCTTTCTCTTTTCTTCTGCCTCCTCCCCGCCCCCCCCCGTCCCCCCCCCAAATATACTAAATAAAGTATATTTAGCTGCCTTGCAGTGAGAATATTTTATAACAGAAATTATAACAAGAAAGTTCTGACTTCTGGAGCTCATTTAGAAAATGGTTTGCTCTATACTGTTTTGTAATCATTACAAATGTCACAAATCTTTCTTATTTCTTATGCTTGAAGCTTAGGCAACTGAAATTCAGTTGCCAGTTTTTGAGACCAGAATGTGAAAGAGCTCAGACATAGTCACAGGCAGTGCTCTTTTGAATCAGACTACAAATTTGTGCTGACCGGCACTTCATAGCAAAGCTCAAGGAATCCAGCAGGATGCAATTAAGATGTAGCATTTGCAGACAAAATTTCCTTTCAGCTCTTGACAGTTAAAGGCCAGTCTTGCCTGAAATACGCGAATTTATATTTTTCCCGTGGGTCCATTACTTTGTACATGGTTAGAGAGCTGAAATTGAAAATCAAAATTCAGTGGAGATACTGTGTGGGATCAGTGAGAATTCTCAATTACATTGGCCTGGGTCCACGGAAAGATCCATGGAATTCAGTTGCCTGAGGCTAAGTCTCATGCTCTGTACAACATTTAGATGCCAGGAGATCACAGTTGCTGTAATCCAAGCATGTAAAATTCCTCATGAATATTTCTTCTCATCTGATCTTCAGTGGTTTTCACTAGTGAATTGCAGAGTTTGCCCTCCTGTATCTCTTTATAACCTATCTAGATTTGATTCTGAAACACTGGGGTATATTTATGTGATTCAAACTATATAGGAGTGTAGGCCATCATAAAGTTTTTTAAAATAATAATCTATATACTCAGGATACTTCTGTATACTACATTCCACTGAATGCAATGATAATGTCTGCAGACATTGAAAATACATAATCAGTATTATGAGAGGTCTACTTAGCTTCACCACGAAGAGATAAGGAAAAAAAAATACTGTTCAGCAAATTGTTCCCTGTAGAATAAATACCTTTTGTGTTTGGCTAAGAAAAGACTTGGAATCAGTTCCTCTACTACCAAAAATGGGCAGTGTTTCATTTCACTTCATAAAAGCTTTGAAATTTTGGCTTAGGTTAGGCAAAATTCACGGCTTCACGATATTAAAAAATATTTTTAATGCAAAAGTTACTTACTTTCTCATTATCTCTTTCAATAAGAATATTAGCCTGGATATTAAGAAACAGAACACTTTTTAGTGGAAGAGATAGATTGTAATAGGCTGAAATGGTACTGCATACTGAACACGTACTAAAATTTCCACAGTGATAATAATAGAACAAGAGGTTTTGTTCTATTTCAATTAAAGGAGAAGTTCCATATAAGTCCAGTCAGTCTTTCACCCCAGGCAGAATGGGAAGGAGGTGGCCCTGCTGGCAAGATTAATTATAGCTTGAAGTATAGCCCTCCCCTAAGAGATTTCTTTTCTTAAGTAATATATTGCTTGCAGATCTAGACATAAACACAACATTTATCTCCTGCTCTGTGGGGGAGCAGGATGGATTGCCTCTGCATTACTTTCATCATGATCTTGTAGTAAGTGTGCCTTTATAAGATTATTTAAATTACCTGGGGTGGTAGACTTTGAGAAGTAGGAAAGAAAAGGCATGTGGGGTAATGATGAAATAATGAAACAGGAGGAATACGCAGGAAAACTCTTTCATGGCTCTGTATCCTCTGGCTGCCTGTTTTTACAAACCTCATGGGAAAAGAACAACTTTGAGATGATTTTTCCCTGGCAAAATTTTGTTGAACTTAGCAAGCATTTAGAGTGAAACATGAAAACAGGAGTTTTAGCATTTGGGGTTTAAATGTGTGAGTAAGTACATTTTGCTTTCCTTAAATATTTCTGTATTTTTTCTAGCAGAAAAGACAAAGAACAATGAAAACATCCTCATTGCAGTCATGGAGGAAAATGCTTGGGTTCATAGAGTAGCAGTTATTGAGTTGCACATTGATGTAAAGAATATGGTAGATATGCCTTTCATTATATTATTTTAAAGCATACAGAACTTCCCATGTTCTACACGTCAGCTTTTTTTTCTTAAGTTGTTTTTTAAATTCAAATTGTTTTTTAAATTCAAATTGTTTTTTTTTAACTTTTTTTTTTTTTAAGTTGTTTTTAAAATTCAAATACACTATACAAAACCCGGATAGTATTGCATAAGAGCGCAAGTAGATACTTGGCCACAAGTAATTGCATTGTTTGTCAACCTGTTGTTTAGTCCTTGCAGCAGACATTGTTTCTTTGTCCTTAAGGCCTATTTCAGCTCAAGGATAACACAGCACTGACCATAGGTGGTGGTGCAGATGTTAGTGTTGTCGTGTTTGTGTCAGTATCACTTTTCCAGTCCCCAAAGCTGGGCACTTCATGATCCCGGGCCATGGTGTTGTATGGCCCGGCTGCATTTGGCTCAGACTAAAGCTAAACTTTTAGTAGATGTGAACCATGCAGGAAAACAGGAAAACTGCATGCTGAAATTAGTTAGTTGAGATGGATATATGTTTGAGCTCAAGGTTTCAAAATAGGAAGAAAACACTGATATAGAAACAAACATAAAAGTAGAAACATTAAAGGGAGGTTGTGGAAGATGTTGACTAAACAATGCCATGGAGCTGTCGCTGACAGTGGGAGAAGGTGCCCTTTTGCCAACCCACTGAGGACTGACTGCATGTCTTACAGGGGAGTACTTAGAAGGGCTTATTCATGCTTCACCTGAGTGAATTAACATCGTTAATCCTTGCTGGGCTGTTTTTTTTGTTTTAGTGGCTTTATGACTGCAGTCCTGTGCTGAGAATATTGTTTGTTATCCTTGTACACAACTAAAAGTATTTGCACAACTTCTATGAGACAATGAAGACAATGAGTGAGTGGCTTCCATGTCAACATTTAAAATTACAATATGCAAAAATGAATATCACTTTAGTTTTTGTCCTTCATTAAGACAGTTAAAGGCTTAACTCCTTAAATTTTCACTTATGGTTTATTTTGTACCCACAGTCTTAACTGACATTCAGTTGGAGGAGAAAAGAATGGAAGCAAAAATGTAAACATGCAAGTTGTTTTTTGAAAAATGTTGGTTTCTTTGTAGGTGTAACACAGGTATTGTGAAATTCAGAGGTTCAGAAGCTGGAAATGTTGACATAAAACATTCAAATTCTAAGATACTTACTGTGATTAAATTACTATTGAGGTCCTTCCCCTTATTATTCGTTGCTATTTATTTTGAGGAGATGTACCACAAATCAGAATAATTTATTTAATATTTATTAGTTTGTGTTCTCACTGAATGTTGTATTAAAGGCATTGCACTGAATATGAACAGCAAATTAGTGCCCCTTCTAATCTGATGTGAATAGGATGCTGACAATTTTCTTTAAATAAACCATGAATTTTAAAACAAAACTCAAGATGATTTAATAGAAGAGGAATGCTAACTTAATATTTTAATCATCCTGATAGCATACTTTTTAGATACTTCACCTTCTTTGCTTGCATAGCATTGACAATAAGAGAAAAAAAAGAGGCTTTCTACATCAAAGCATTTTGCAAAAACAGGAAATATCATGTTTAAATAAGATGGCAGTGTACTGAATCCCAAAATATATCTGCCACTTAGCTATTATTCATTGAGTTTATTATTGTTACATGTATCAGATCTGGGTTATCTAAAACTTACTGTCATTTGCACAGAATACATGATTTCACAGAATGCCCTTGATCTTGATATGCAAGAAAATTATTGGTGACAGTTCCCTTGAATTTTAAAAAGCATTCTTTCTCTGAAATTTTCTCAAGAAATAAAACTATATTCAATTTTCATTCTTCGACAAAAAATACTGATCATTATATATATATATATATATATATATATATGAAGAGGGATTCCAAGGTATAAATTGTTTAAGTGGTTGATCAGAGACTCAAGTTGGAAGATTTTTTGTTTTTTATTTAATGAAGGTTTTTTTTAAAAAAAGCACCATCTATATGACAGAGAAGATAAAGTTTACACATTGTTCCTAAATAATTGAGCAGACACTTGAAGACTGCTTTTTGAGACAGTATGGAGTTCCATTTGCTCTGTTTATTTTCAGTCTCAGTTTTCTTGTATAATGGAGCATTTATGAAATCATTTTCTTTGTTACACTAAGATTGTATGGAATACAAATATACTTGTTAATAAAATTTTTCTTCATAATAAATATTTATCAGTATCCAATTTTAATAAAAAGTGATAATAAAAAGAAGTTACAAAAATTGTAGAACATTCTCAAAATGCATAAGCAATACATGTATAGGCCAATATATAGATACTTTAGAGTCAGGAGCCAAGTTTCACTAGAGCTTAGTACGCTGTCACAGTTAACTTATTCAAAAAGAGAAAACAAAATCACTGTTAGACCGAATGCCATAGAGTACAGCTCTCCAGGCTGATAGGGGTGAGAAGGGTCTTTCTAATGGGAAGTGGTGTCCCAGACTCACAAAAGACAAATTCATTCACTTGAAAATGAAGCAGTATTATTTTACTGCTCTTGACATTTATTCATGGGTAGCTAAGAATTCTAAGTGCCTAGAAGCAAGTGAATGGTGCATAAAATGAGAGTACTCAACCTATGCCATTTTCAATTCAGTAACAATTTAATAGATGGTACACAACAGCTTGTAGGTATTTCGTTTGGATCACAGTTCAAACTTTCACCGACTGGTGGGTGTGAGCTAGAAATGGTCATTCCTAGCAAGGTTACTAGCCGACCTAAAGAAGGTTTGTTGTGTCACCCGAAAACATCTAAGATAATTTTCTTTTTTAACATGAAGTGACATTTTTCCATCAAAACTATCTTCATTATGCAGTCTGTTTTGTAGTTTTGAAACTAATTGCTACATGCTGTCGTTAGATTAATGCAACGTCTCATACAGTGTCTATCAGATATTTAGGGCATACTTTTATCTGATGGTATTTTTTTTTTTTACCAAGTTCACAAATATGCATGCTGTTAAAGAAACATGTCATACATAAGCACAGTTCTGTTTAAAAAAATATGGTGGATAGAAACAGAACACTTTATAACTGGGTAGCTTTGATGAAACTGCACAAAGATGTAACAGCATGTACACACAATTATGAAAGCCAGTGACTGTTTTATAAGGTATTTTTCTTTTAATGTAAGTTTGCAAATTATAACTTAAAAAATCAAAAGTCTGATGAGTTAGGTTTTTTTTTAAATTATTATTCAGTTACTTCAAGCATTTGCATAATTATGTTCCATTTTTTTTAATTTTTTTTTATTGGATATTTATAAATGTAAAGATTAACTTTCTAAGCTTAGAAAATTTTCAAAGTCTGAAATGAATATTGGTAATCTCCCTACATGCATGTTTGTAAAGGGTTTGCTTTTGAACTGAGGAATATTAGAAAATCTCTGATAGTTCTGAGTCTTCCCAATTTCCTCTGAGTAACTGTCTGCTGTGCACTAAGGTTGATGTACATTTTGTGACTTTGGGATCAGAACTGGGGCTCACTGGTCATAGTAAAAACCTTGATTTATCAGTGTGATGGTGGAACCTGAGTTTTTCTTTTTACTTGTGGGAAAGAGTGAAAACACAAAACATTTTCTTACTTACCTACAGTTCAGGAGTCAACTTTATTATTAATTAGGTAGTAGTATTGTCCATTACCCATATTAAACACCTGGTTTTATTCCTCTGACTGGTCTGCTGAATGTTGATTAGCCCATTATATACATTTCCTCTCCTCAACAAAAGGCCCTTACCACATACTTAAGAATTGGCACAGTGATCTTTTGCACTTTCTATTGCTGTTGGTTTCAAGAGAAGAGATCATTCTGAAGAGTGTTTTCTGTTGTTTGCCTATATATATTGAGTATTTTTTCTACTTTTATTCTTCTATATTTTTAGTTGTAAACTGTATGTAATAAAAAAAAAATTATCCGTAGTTTTTGAAAAAAAGAAGTAGAGGAACAGTGAAATTTACTGATAAATTATTGAGCTTTGAGAATTATGGTATGTGTAACTGTGGAATTATACCCCGATACCTATTGCTGAGCATGGTGAGCTGTAAAGCAAGGTGGTGATCTGATCACAGATACACCAACAAAAAGAATCATTCAGAAGTACAGATACAACTTTTATGTTAAATTCACTTCAAATTCTAATCCCAAATAATTTCCAATTTTGGAAAGTCTGCAAAGTACAGAAAAGTAGCTAAAGATGATTTTCCAGTTTTCCATTACCTTTAATCCTGTATATAGCTATGAAACTGTCAGCCATTTCCTGAGTTTTTAGAAGCTTATATATTTGTGTATAATTTTTTCTCATCACTTTGATAGGATAGTTGTATGGCTCTTAACAGAGAAGAAAACAATGACAAAAACAAACAAACAACAAAAACAAACAACAAAAACAAGAAACAACAACAACAAAAAAAAAACCCAGATGTTACATGGTTCCTTGCCTGCCTATCTCTTCTTGAGGAAATGACAGAAATGTAAAAATATTACTTTTCCTGAGTGAGATAGAAGATGATGGTACTGTGGGGGGGGGAAAAAAAAAAAAAAAAAAAAAAAGACAAAATCCCATATTACAGATCTGATTGTGGCTGTATTTATGAGTATTAGTTAAATTATTTAAAACCTACTTCTATAGGCACTACTGAAAGGCCAAAGGAGAACTATACATTATGTAGTTGCACAACTTAAGGAAAAGCAGTATTATATAGTTACCTTCAGGTTGTGGAAAAAAATAACAAGATTGAGATTTATGTTTTGCCTCTTTGGGACTGGGAGACTTTCACATAAAAAGGTCTGGCATTGGAGATGAGTATCAGGGTGCCTCTGGATGTGGTGACACACGAGGACAGAGCAAGGAAAGGGAGGGACATGGCAGGAGCATCCTTGGGGTGGAACACATCAGCCTCCAGACTGGATTGATCAGGCAATTGCTGTAGCTCTGATATGCAAAATTTAAGAGGTCACAAGACAACAGATTTATTTTTATTGTAAAGGAAATCAGGTGACAATGTAACTTCTGCCAAGGAAAGCTTCCTGTTCTAGGAAAAGCTCTGGACATTAGACCCTTGATTTCTGTGACAGTTTGCATAGGCACATTCTTCTGTTTCGATTTTTGTGTCCAGGAAAACCTTCTTTTTCTATTAGCCAGAACAGGTTACATAAAAATCTGTCTCTCAGATTTTCCAGATTTTCTTTGGAAATTCTCAAGCAACCCTGTGTTTATGAAAATGGGAAAGGTAAATTCATCGCTCCCAGGAAATGTAAAATAATGTGCTGGTGCAAATTCCACAGCTCCACTGAAAGCCACATAAATACTTTGAAACACAGTGAAATAGATAAGCAAACCCAGATTGGAAGGCCATTCTCTTCCTGAAATCTGAATCTTTTTTTTTCTTTTTTTTTTTTTTTTTTTCTCTGTAGTGAGACTTGTTCATGACTAAGCATGGTAGTACCCACCATATGCCTGGAAAGCTGTTAGTTTCTGTCTGATGTGCAGTAAACCCAATCATCACTCCTGTTTGACTTTAAGTTATTTTCAGGTATAGCTTGAAATTCCCTGCTGCTCTGACCTCAATAGAGCTCATTACATCTTAGCGTTTCCAGGATTACACTGCCAATTAGAATGCATTTGTAGTAGAAATGCTAAGTCAGGGCTTGACCCAGTGATTGAGCACCTGGTGGGAAGGCAGGGCCAACCCAGGAGAGCTCAGGTGTAAGGAATACAGCTGAGGGACCAGAACGGGTGGAGCCAGGATGCACTCCTTCCCAGACCTCATTTAAGGGTTGGCAGTGAAGGTAAGAGTATCTTGCTAGAGATCCCTGTGTACCTGTGGCCTTTTGATGGTAAGCAGTTTTTTTTGTGTGTGTGTATGCATGCACCTACAGCTGTTGTATTTGAGCAAATCTTTACGTACTGCAACTTAGGACCTTGTTTCTCTGCTATTATTGCTGTGCTTTCTATCATGTTGTAGCATTGCTCATTCCAAGTTGTGCTGTTGCAGAGGATGTGTGATGAGGACAGGATCATGTTAATGTGCATACGTGAAAAACTCAGTTTGCAAATATTCTTGCGAAATATAATTCCTATTCAAATTTTGAGCCAGAAATCTGACCCAGTAGCTGGCTGAAAGCACTCAAAGGCGTACAAACTAAGTAATCTCTATGTTTTTTCTTTAGCTTCTGCTTCAGTTTTTGCTCTTTAGTACTACGCTCTGTCACAACGCATTAATAAAAGCCCTTTGCAAAGGGAGCATTACATTTTCTTGGTATGGCTTCTAGGGGTTGAGCTTTATATTTTTGCAAAGGTCAATCTTTTGAGAAAGTTCTTTACATTGTGTCATACAATTGTTTTCTGGGCTACAAGGGAATTTTGTATGTCAGTGACCTAAATATGTGACATTGCATAAGACTTTGGCAAGCTAATTACTTATTACAGAGGAATTTAAAATGAGTATTTAATGAATGAACACTGTCTGCTTAAATATCAGCTTATGGCCTTGTAAATCAAGGTTATTGTGCTTAGGTCACGCAAGACTAAGAACTATAAAAGTGACCCTCTATCTCAAAGAAATAATCATTTTGACTCTAAATGATTTAAATTAAAATTTAGGTTATAGACTGGAGGAAAAAAAAAAGAAAAAAAAAAAAAAAGAAAGGCTTTTACTTCAGACTTTTATTATTGACTCATGGCTATCGTGGGGGAAGAGGTAAGTTGTGAGTATCTGGACAGATGGATGAAGCTCTGAGTTGCCCAGACCTAACAGCTCTAAGCAGGAAGCTGGGTAGGAGAATTTCAGAGGTCTCCTCTGAACTGAACTATTCTGTCTTTATGCAATTACATAATATCAAGTGCACTTCAGAAACAACAGTGAAATGAAAACATATCTTGCAGTGGTACTGTTTCAGCATATACTTTTATCTGAAAGCATAGTTTCTTTTTATCTCAGCATTTTTTTCTCAGTCCCTGTAGTAGGCCTATATATATATACAGATAGATAATATTTATCTCTTCTGACATGCTGATAAAGCATTTAGAGATAGGTAGAGCTGCAATCATTCACAGAAAGATCCCTCCCAAGAATGTATCTTCACTAAGCTCATGGCTTAATCCCCCAAATCCATCTTTAAAGGCTTTATTTAAAACCTAAGCTGTACTGAAATTGTATCTTCTAGGAAGTTACTTTCCCATATTAAGTTAAATGAGTCTTTCCTGGCTTATATTAAGCTACTGTTAAAAAATAAACAGAAGGAAAAAAGCTGTAAAAAATAAAAAAGAAATTGCTTTACTATTTCTTGCCATGCTGCAATTCTTTTGTCAATGACAAAAGAAAATAAATAGATTTTATGTTGCTTGCATCTAGGATTACTACATACTTTTCATAGCCCTCAAATTAATCTTAGATCTGAGCAAATATACCAAGTAAAAGAAACACTGATGCAGGCTTTCCCTTTTATTATTTCTTCTAGTTCTTAATCTCTGCAAATGAACATATTGAGCTTTTGATGTAATTTAAGTGTTACATCCTCTTAGACAAATGAAATTTAGCTTGAGAAACAGAAAGATGACTACAAGTTTGTGTGTTTTCATGATCTTTGTGAAGATTTCAGAAGAGCCCAGCAGTTACAGTTAGCCATTTATAGATTCCTTGATAGATAATCCTTGCTGGTATTCTGCTAGGTGGAAAAGGTATGAGAACTGCTCTGAAAATAATGCCTCCTACTTTATGATGTTGTCCCACAACATCAGAGACAGATGTTGGTGGTATGGTAGTAGAGGATAAACCTTCCCCCTGATATTCCATTATGTTTAGTTGGTGTGTGACAGACGGTAGTAGAGGGACAGTCTGACAGAATTATATCTGACAAGAAGTATGGATGAAGCAAAAGTGTAATTTAATTTTTCCATGTGGAAAAAAATGGCACCCACTGACATTCAGTGATGCTTGTGAAACATCTGTGTGGGCTAAACAATGGATGTGAGCACCGTAAGGTGGTGGGTGGTGTCTTTCAGCTTGCTGTCAGCACTGCTGAAACACAAGCTGTGTTTTGGAGGGCCACGCATATTTTTACAAACATGACATGCAAGCTTCTTTTGGTTGCTGGCAGAAGTGCATAGCTAATAGAGGTGACTGTTGAAAAAGAGTAAATTCTTAGCTACGCTCTTTCAGAAAGTGCTATTGTGCTCTTTATATCCATGAAAATAAATAGGAGGCATTACTTTCAGAGTTCATCAATGTTTTTAAGGAATTACAGACAAAATAAAGGTAGACAGACATAGAGCTAGTTTTAATTCAGAAAAAAAAATGTGACAATATATCATGTTTTTTTTGTTTTGTTTTTGGTTATCGGTATTCCACATCTTAACATCATGTAGTACGCTGGGAGTTAAGAATTAATGGTCCTGTTCTCTTCCAGACAAGTGTCCAGAACAACTGCATACCCCAGGGGGCTTTGTGTTCAGAGAGGAGATATAACTTCTGGTAACATCACCTGATGTCCCTTTTTTCCTTCAGCTCTCCTCCCTGCTGCTCGACCCAACTGCGTGTCTCACTTCAAAATTATGGTGAGGCCTTTCCACCTTTTGGACTCTTTCTCTTATTATATTTGATTTCTTAGCTTCAATTCTAATTCTATTGTATTATAGTGTGTTATCTTGCATTCCAGTACTATATTTAGTAAATTAGCTTTTCTCCTCAGATTATTGCTGCTGTTTTTAATTATTTGGGGTCCCCTGTTTCCACTTTCTGGAGGCATGGATCTGCAGATCCCTCTGCCCTGTTAGTCACGGAACCAGGTTGAACCAGCCTGTAAGCCATTGACACAATACCAGTAGAGTGACTGCTAGTAACCCCATGCCTGGGCCAAGATGGCCTGTTCTGCGCTCCTCACTCTGGTCTGCTGCAGTTACTGCATGGAGTTAGTGCTCTCCCACTAGCAGTTAGCTTGCTGCGTGCTGGTTGTAGCAGGAAGAGGCTGCTGTTTCAAAGGCAAATTACATACTTACATCAGTTTTTCTTTTGTGTATGACAATAGCTAACATATCAGATTAATGATCTTTGTGTTCTTAATTTCCCTGAAGGGTTTGAAAAAAGAATTTAAAAGCTGTCCATTGCATCTTCTAACTGCAGGAAGTTTCTGAGATAATCAAATTCAATGTAAAAAATAAATTCTTTGTTAAAGAAAACAAAATTCTGGGCAATCTTTTTTTCTCTTCGACTGAGATTTCAAATATAGAGAGAACTATTTGGGTACTAATTTCTTTTACATTAAAGACTTATAATGTTCATATTGTATGACAGTATTTTAAAAATCATGCAGCTGTGGAGACTTCTAAATTTTCTTATTCAGGGAAGACCTACCAATGACAAAGGAAAGATCCTTTGCCTCTGTATATTTAAAAACAAAGAGAACCTAATCCTAAAATCTTCTCCACCGAACTAAAGTAAACCCAATAGATCTCACAGAGCTTGCAATATTCCATCTGGACCTGAATTGAAAAGTAGGATTTTCTTTCTATAATGTGTTTATATTAAAGGAAAAAAAAAAAAAAAGGTATCCCTGAGGGAAAAGATTGAGATTTATCATTTCCCCCGCCCCCCCCCCCAAAAAAAACCAAACAAACAAAAAAGACCAACCGAATACACTAGATTTCCATGGCTTTTAGCGAGTGCTTATCTTCACACTTGTGCCTCCAGAGGGATAGACTTCGTTTTTGCCAGAACCACAAAATCTAATGAATTAATGATTTTTTTGATATCATTGCTCTAACCAGCTGTATTCACTGTAAGTAGGAATATGTTAGCTGATAAATTAGGTGAACTGTTTATTAGACCATCTAACCTGACGTTAAATTGAAGAAAGTGAGGACTCAGTAATTTTGTGAGCTGACTGGAAAACCTAACACTGAGTTAAGAAAGAGCACAGAAGAATGTGCTTCTGGAAAAATACATAAACTAAATCTGAGCAAAAACACAACCAAGATGGACTGGGTCTCATAAGTGAAAAGTAACTGACATCAACAATATTAGTCACAATAGCTGAAGAACCTTTATGTCCTCTATAGATGAAGAAAGACCATGATAAAAAGATGAAACTTCTATTTTGCTTTTCAAGGAAAGACAGCTCAGTGGTACAGACTCATGCAATGTCTTAATTACTAGCTGCATTAACTAGGCATTAAAGCCAAGGTCTTATTTTTAGACAGTGACTTTTCACTTGTCTTCCATGTAATGGAGTTCCTGATCAGTGTACCTAAATATTCAAAACCTCAAAAATTAGCCTTCTCCTTTGTGAATTTCATTTTGCTTTTTAATAATAAAGTAGAAAAAATCTTTTACTGCTACTGAATGATCATACCATATACAATTACAGTATGATCAGTAATTAAAGTTTGATGTATATACATAAAACATGGGATAAACATATCACCTACTGATGATTTATAGATTTAAATTCTCATAGGAGCTTATGAAGGTCTACATTATGACAACATTAATGGCAATGAAAGTCGTTACTTAGATGTACTTTAATTGCTATCAGGTGCCTTTTTTGTAAACCTGTCTGTTGTGTTGTTATTCATTTGTGTGCTTTACAGAGGACAAAAAAGTACTGCTAGTTTTACAAATGATTTTTCATAAAGCAGTCCTTTGCTGTTCCTTGGTGCAAGTTTCTATAAGCTGTGAACTGTGTGACATATTTTTCAAGATCTTTGTTGAGACAGAGAACGAATCAAAGTAGAAATAATTTCATAGTCCAGAGTATTATATGAATATTTACAGAAAAGTGCTGCAGAAACAGCAGTCTGGAAGTGAAGAAGAAGAAAAATAGTAATAAAGTATTTCTGAATGGCAGAATGCTGACCAGCTCTTATTTGAAGAGAAATAGATTGTTAATGTTACATTTATACATATATATATAATTATGTGTTGTTTATAGGTTTTGTTCTGTTTATATCTGTACAACCACTTTCACAAGTTAATTTGAGCAAACCATTCTGCCTCTGATCTTTCTCTGAACATGAGGACTAATAAGACGCTATGACTCCATTTTTTTTTTTTAATTACAAAACTGTCATGCATTGCAGGGCAAACTTATTTGACTGCAGGTATTTTTTTTTTTTCCCTCTGTGTTCTGTCACTGTTAGGCCTCACAAGCTATTTCAAACGAAGTATGTTTTTTGTCTGTGTCTTTCAGACTTGAGATCTGGATCCTGTTCCCAGCTTTGGTATGTTGTAATATGTATTTTTATTTCTAAAATTTATCATGTGGTGCTGAGAAATCTTTATTACTGTTGAAAAAAGAGCATGTGAAAAGCAGATGTTCATGTATTAGTCTAGCCTACATATCTGTTAAGGGATTTGATGGTCCAGTGCTCTGTTCTAATCCTCTTGTATTCCTGCATGCAGTTAGGCAAGTTTCTTTCACTGAAGTCTTGTACTCTGCTCTTAAGGATAGGATTCTGCTCCAGATTAATTCCTCTGTGTAGTTGTTTTAGTTGTAGTTGTTGTCTTAACTTAGTGTCTGAGGCCTTACTCAGTGGAGGTGTACCCAACGTAGCGGTAGACCACTGGAAGCTATTCACGTGAACCAAGTTAAATAACTGCTTTTGGATTAACAGTTTTTGGAACTCTCATCTTTACTGACTGAACTGCAAATACAATTTTGTTCTTTCTGAATCTAGGACTAACCCCAACCTAAAAGAAGCAATAAGGAGCAGCTTGTGCAAGTTAATGGAAACAAGCTAGCACTTAGAGACAACTGGTCATCATTTTCCCGTGTTGTAACCCTTCCCCCTTCCCCACATATGCTACTGATCCGGTTGAAGGGGTGATTGGTAATTTACTGCCTCTTTCTGTTTACTATATACGGGCAATTAAAGAGCAGTGTACCTTGGGTAAAGTGTTTGACTCAAGTATTTTGCATTTGAATGCCAGTGGACAATCTTGCTTTAGTATCTAGAGAAGGCTGCTTTTAAAGAAATCCTGGACAATAAAAGTTGGACAGCCAGGTTCTTTTGCTCTTTAATTTCCTAAACTACTTCTGAGCCATATTTGCATTTGTATAGTGGAGATAACAGAATGGCTTCTTCTCAACTGCCCCTGAGACAGTCTGGCAAAGTGTATAAAGTACAAATACTAACAAATATGTTCAGTTTACTTATATGTAAGGAAGGTATACTAGCAAGAAGACATAGTCTTTGCTGTAGTTCCAGAGTGTCAGTTAAATGCTGTTGCATATAGAGAGTCCCAGATAATCTTGGCTATTTGGAAGATAACAAGGTTTAGTACCTTGGTCTTTAGAAATCACAAGGAGTTATTGTACAAGTTTTAGATTTTTTAATACTTTTTTTTTTGTGTTGCTGCACACTTCTTGTGTGAGCTAGGGGAAGTGTAGGGGTCTGAAAACAGATACCAAAATGACCTTTTTTTTATACATAAATTTTTCATACCCAGGTTAAACCTGTAGCCTTGGAGTACTTGAGCCTACCAACGTGAGGTTTTCTCAGTGACTTTTGTAGACAGTTGTCATTCTCTGGGCTTTAAAGATTTCTGGGTATTCTGTAGAAGCAGTAATACAAAATAATGCTTTAAATTGGATAACAATATTTAGACTAGTATTTAATAGGTAACTAAACTAGTCTAAAGAAAGAAAATGCGGATCAAGGCCCAAGGGGAAGAGTCCTGAGAAATTTAATGCAGGCAGAATAATTGTATATCAGGCTTGCCCTTTCCTTGTACAGCAGGACAGAACAGAAAATTATTAGGAATGGAAGGAAATATCATTGGCAGGCGTTTTATATCATAGCATGCTAATCATCTCCAGTAAGAAACAAAGTGTAAGAAACAAAGTGTAAGAAACAAAGTGTAAGAAACAAAGTGTAAGAAACAAAGTGTAAGAAACAAAGTGTAAGAAACAAAGTGTAAGAAACAAAGTGTAAGAAACAAAGTGTAAGAAACAAAGTGTAAGAAACAAAGTGTAAGAAACAAAGTGTAAGAAACAAAGTGTAAGAAACAAAGTGTAAGAAACAAAGTGTAAGAAACAAAGTGTAAGAAACAAAGTGTAAGAAACAAAGTGTAAGAAACAAAGTGTAAGAAACAAAGTGTAAGAAACAAAGTGTAAGAAACAAAGTGTAAGAAACAAAGTGTAAGAAACAATAGAATCACTCTGAAGATATATCAAAAGCAGTTCAGATACAAGAACAATTAATACATAATATAGTCTACTTAAATATCCTGCCAGCAAACAACCCTTCCCTTGTCCACCTTAAGTTTGTTATATATTAATGCCTAGTGCTATTTGTCTTTCTCAGAGTTCTGATGTATGTGAATTATTAAAAAATGCAAAAAAAAAAAAAAGCTTACAACTACATTTTATTGTAACAAAATATCTGTCTAGAAGTTAAAAACTATCTAGATGAAGAAACACAATGCTTTGGTGTTACTTCAATAGAATCCAGACTGTTAATCTAATTATTCAGTGTCATTGTTAAGCATTTGCTCATGATGTAAATGATGTATTTACTAGGGGTACTAGTTAAAGATGGAGTAATTTATCTATTGGGATGAAGAATCTCAGAAGAAATCTTGGTTCTGATTTCCTTTTTTTTTTTTTTAAAGTAGAAAAGCATTTTCACTAAAGCTTTTCAGAAAGGACATCAAGTTGCTTGTTTCATAACCTTCCTGTAAACATGAAATATGGAAAGCTTGAGAGACCTACTGTTCACATATACTTTAAAGCCTGGGGTTAGAGTTGGAAGCCAAGCCAGCTATATACTCCTGTCAGCTGGCCAACATTGCATCACTGAATGTTAAGTACCAAAGATGCACTAATGGTATTAAACTTAATCACATGAGGTTTACTGAACTGAAGGCAGTGCATTTGAAATGTTAGATAGACTTACAGTGAATTTCTAGTAACTGAAGTATCACTGTGAAATCTTCCTTTTCCAGTTTTCACTGAACTGTGTTTTTATTGGGAGTACTCTATGTGAATATCTTTCCTTAAGTATTTTTTATCATATTTAGTGTAAATACTTCTCTCTTAAGTAGAGGCTTGAGTCAGGGGAGACAAACTACACAAGCTAGAATGCCCTTTTATGAACTATTTTATTAGAGTTATTACGAATAACATTATTAATGAAGATATCTTCACTTTACTCTCACTTATTCACTTTCACCTGCTGGAGCAGGGGTACCTGTTGATCCACCATCAGGCAAGAATCTGATGGCATCAGGGTATTTGTTTTGTGGAGGGTTTGTGTAACACTGTAGTCTTGCAAGCACAGTGGTTACTTTGTGTATTGCTGTTTTCTTGGAGTTAGGCATCTTCCACATCTTCTTGTTGATGGCTTATGTGGGCTGGTGGCCTAGTACAGGTTCTGCAAATTCATTGTGTCCTGACTTCATCAATTCTTGCAGATCCAGCAGACTGCTGATTTCCAGATCTTGTTTATGAGCTTGTTCACAATTTGTTCACAGTGTGTGCTTTTTCCTTTTTTTCAGCCTGTTGTTTTCCAGTAGATAGCTCTTCATCTGATTCCATTGAGACTTATGAAAGTTATTTGTATTTAAGTAGACAAAAAAGGAGCCTTTCTGACAGGAACAATTTTACATCTTTTTTTAGTGCTTTTTGTCTATTTGTTGTCTTACCTTCAAATATAGAGTCTCATCAAATTGTGTATGTCTACTTCAATTAACAGTAGTTGTCAGAGTACTTGCTGATTGGTTCTTTAAGTTCTGCTCTAATTCAATTTCTTTCTTCACATTCCTACATGTTTGTAAATTTTCCTGAGATTTAAATGTAAATACTCTAGAAATATTGCTTTTCCCCTACATGTCTCTTACCATTAACAGAGCCAATAATGCATGCTGTACTCCTTCAAATTTGATATTTTCTGCAATCTTACTTTTTAGTATGCATCATCACATTGCAGATAACTTCAAAATTATGATATACCAGCACTGAACAGAAAATAGTAGATGGGACCCCCAAAGTCATGTAGTCCCTACTAGATACTTTGATGTAACTTATCTGCTTCTCTCTGATCCATTTAACACAGAGACTTATCATCTCACTCCAGTTATTGGAGGAGTTGGTTTGATGTATACAGATCTGCAGAGAGACTAAGGCAAGAAAAGAGGCCAAATGCTGACCAGTTTATTTATTACAATTTCTAAAAGCTGCAGAATGTGGGGAAGATGGGAAAGTTAGCAATAGTAAACAGAGAAATACTAATAAATGGTTTATAAACTGAGGATGGTCACTACCAGGGTTCCAGTGATGTCTCATTGATCTGCAGAGGAGGGGCAGCAAGGCAATCAGCAATGTCTCATTGAACTGCATGGCTGCAGTTTGATGGAGGGGATACCTGACCTACCTTGGAACTCTTCAGGTTTTTACTGTGTTGATTGCCTGGCGCAGCAGTTGTTTGTCGTGGACATTCATGTTTTGCTCGTCAGGCAGCAGTGCCTGTAGTATGTGTCCCTCCTCTTGGGTAATCGGAAGTTGATCATGCAATTGTTGCATGGTGTGCTGCTAGGTATACACAGACTGCATGGTGGTCCTTTCCTTCAAGATGAGCCCCGTAAATCAGCTTGAATGCCCAGAGAGCACAACATCTGAGAAGGGTTTCTCCTGTTTGCCTAGTCATATTTCTCATACTGCTGTGATCATAGTTATCACTAACCCCAAAGGCTCATTGAGCAGATTTTATTGTGGATGTGTGCTGCTGAACAAGCTTTGAGCCAAAAAATTATTCCAGCTTCTCACACTTGTGAGTAACTTTCTCTCCTCTCCTCCAAGTTTTCCTTATCGCTTTTACACGTATTGTTTCATTGTCTTGTACGTTAGCTTAAAATACTGTGACATGCAGATGGTGTGAATTGGCTACTGAGTGAGGAGATCTTGTATAGTAAGACTGCAACCAGCAGTCTCAGCATGGAGACCTAATGTGTTACTAAGCTCTTCAGGGAAAAATTAAAAGAGCAAGATTCTGTGTATTCTAGAAACATATCAAATAAAACTTTGCATCTCTGCAATGCCCAATAGTGAATTAGCTATATTTATATAAACTGATAGCAGTTTGCATTTAATCTGTAGTGCGCAGAGCGTCATTAGTGGATGGAATTAAACTTAGTGAGGGATGTGAAAAATAGTAGTAATGGTTTCTTTAGATAAATTGAGCAGAAGAGGATATGCAAAGGAGAGTGTACCCCTCTGATAAATGGAAAGGTGTCTCCTCAGGCACCAAGAAGGCTGAGGTACTTAAGTTATTTGCCTCAGTCTTCATTGCCAATCAGGCTTCTCATGTCTCTCGTGTCCCTGAATTACTGATTGGGGTTTGGTTGAGCAAAATTCCCTTCTACTGTAAGAGCAGAGCAAGTCTGAGACCACTTGAGGCAGTGCCCATGTCTATGGGGCTAGACAATATTCATCCTAGCATTCTGAAGGAACTGGCTGATGTAGTTGGAGAGAGATGGATTTGAAGACTGGACTGTTTGGTGCATAAAGAATTGGTTGAATGGTTGTAGCCAGAGGGCTGTTGTCAATGGCTCTATCCAGGTGGAGGCTGCACACAAGTGGTGCCCCCCAGGGGTCCATCTTGGAACTGATGCTCTTCAATGTTTTTATCAATGACATAAACAGCGGGATTGAGTGTACCCTCAAGTTTGCTGATGACACTAAGCTGAATGGTGAAGGGATGCCATGCAGGGGGATCTGGAGAGGCTTGAAAAGTGGATAAATGAGAACCTAATCAGGTTTAACAAGGCTGAGTGCAAGGTGTTGCACTTAGGTCAAGGGAGAATAACTCAATCAGAGCAGCCCTGCAGAGAAAAACTCAGGAGCCCCAATGGACAAACAGCTGGACATGAGCCAACAGTGTGTACTTTCAGCTCAGGGAGCTGATATTCTGATATTCTGTGCTACATCGAAAGAGGGGTGATAAGCAGGGAGAGGGAGGTGATTATTACCCTCTATTCTACCCTTCTGAGGCTCCATCTGGAGTACTGTGCCTGGGAATGAGGCCCCAGTGCAAGAGAGATGTGGAACTGTTGGAACAGGTCCAGAGAAGGGCCGTGATGATGATGATCAAAAGACTTGAACCCATCTCCTGAAGAAAGATTGATGACTTGGACTTGATTAGCTTAGAGAAAAGAAGGCTCAGGGGTGGCCTCATTGTTGCCTTCCAGAACTTGAAAGGAGCTTAGAAGCAGGAGGGATATCAACTTTTTACACAGTCTGATAGTGACAGGACAAGGGAGAATGGCTTTAAGATAAAAGAGGGGAGATTGAGTTTAGAGGTTAGGAAGAATTTTTTTACTCTGAGGCACTAGAATATGTTGTCCAAGAAAGCTGTGGAAATCCCATCCCTGGAGGCATTGAGGCCTGGTTGCATGAGTCCTTGGGCAGTCTGATCTAGTTTGTGGCAACTCTGCCTGTGGTAGGGGGCTTAGAAATAGGTTATCTTTAAGGACCCTTCCAGCCTAAGCTGTTCTATGATTCTGTGATTAACAGTAACATCTGTAAGAATTCAGGAGCTGTAAACAGCTTTAATGATTAACAGAATCAAAGTTGCTAGAGAAGTGCACTAAAATGTATTCACTGTTCAAGCAAATTTGGAATAACAGTTTAATATGAGTTTGGAATATGCCTTTCATAAAGGCTCTAGCAACAATGCATTGTAGAAATATGGAAGATATATTTAGTGTTCTTACCCTTCAGATAGTTAAAGAATACAACTCTGAGAAAAGAGCTCACTATGAGGACAGTCGCTGGAGTCTCAGGATACTTATCAAACAGTAGCATCTCATTGAAGTGCTTTAATACTTTTTGCTAATAGGTACCTTTAAAAAATAGAGATTCCTGTTTTTGCAAGCACTTGATGTTTGCGATCTTTAACTCAGGCTGTGGAGTGGGAAGAGTGTGGGCATGATTAATAAAATGGATTGAAGCAATAATTTTTATTTGCGCAGTTATAATGACAGAAAGAAACCAATGTAAAACTGTCACACTTGAGTTCTGTATTGCTGGGAAACAATTTATATTTTCTTTTTATATCTTTTTCTTTAAAAATTACTTTGTGAAAGCTGAGTACACTTATAAGTAGCAAAACTGTTAACCTTGTAAAGCTGAAGTCTACTCACATAGCATTCAGACACTAGCATTTGACATGTTAATTGACAAACAGTAGCGATATTGCAGAATCATTTTAATGTCATTCTCTGCTCTTGTAAATTGTCATTGTTCTCTTGATATCAATGTCAACTGAGTTTTCATACTCCTTCAGTCCCTGACAACTTTGTAAAAAAAAAAAAAAAAAAAAAAGTACAAATTTAGTATTCTGACTTGAGGGAAGATTGCACTGACATGATGCATAAGTCAGAGACTCTCTAAAAAGCATAGTGTCTTAGTGGAGCTAAGCTTTATTAAAAATATGAGCCAGGGAAGTGATTCTGAGGGTGTTTTTTTTTCTATTTTAAATGTTGGACCAGAATCATCAAGCATTTCTCTATGGTAATTAAACATACAGATAAGCAAAATTCCCCGCAGAGTTTTTCCATCAGCCAACATCTGAAAATTCTCTGGGGAAAATAATTGATTAGCCACTTTCTAACACTTGTTACTATGAAATCAGAGCAAATATTAAGCATTGGTCTTTTAAGATAAAGTTTGATTGAAACAGTTTGTAATATCTTTTATCATTTAAACTTGATTTTTTGTCATGGTTTTATGATTTAGAGCTATCGGTATCCCACATCATAACATCATGTAGTGCCCTGGGAAGTTAGAGTTAATGCTCCAGTTCTGGGCACCTGTCCAGAAGAGAAGAACTACATTCCCCAGAAGACTGTTTGTTGTTCTGTTATCATTCCTGCTCAGGGGAAACACATATAAGGCCTTGGTAGGTCACCTGACATCCCTCTTTTTGATCGTCAGGCTCTCTTGCTGCTGCTTGTCCCGACCACAGGCCATTAGTGTTAAGGCCTTCAGCTTTTTCGGACACTTTCTCATTATATTTGATTTATTAGCTTCAATTCTAATTATATTGTATTATAGTGTTATCTTGCATTCCAATACCATATTTAGTAAATTCGTTTGTTTCTCCTCAGATCATTGCTGTTGTTTTTAATTACTTGTGGTCCCCCGATTCTCCTTTCCGGAGATGCAGATCTGCAGATTCCTCTGCCCTGCTAGTCACAGAAGTGGGCCAAACCAGCCTGTAAACTGTTGACAATTTTTAAGTATCAAGAGAATAAGGAACTTGCAGGTTATTATTTTTTTTCCCTGTGAATGTTTCAGGATGATTTTGTCCTTTGTTAAACTTCTGTCCATGTTTAATTCAGTAGGAATCATTAAATGTCAGAATTTTACCTCCCTTATTCATCTCTTCCAAAAAAAAAAAAAAAGCTGAAATTAAATTAGCTTCCTGCAGTTTGAGCAAATGTCTGATTGCATCTACTCATTCCTCCATGCTCAGCCTTATGCTAGATAGGCTCTCATGGTGTGTAATTTGTTTTTAACAGGTTTAGATTAGCTCTTACAATTGGAATTCTATATTCAGGCATCCTATAGGCAGAATATAGGCTCGTACTCAAGTTGTAGACTTAATTTTGCCTTGAAATGTCCCTGTGGTATAGATGGCCTAGTCTAGAATTCTCTGGCATGTTTGGAAAAATCGTATTCTCCACAGAATTTTAAAGCTGTACATGAGATACACTAGCAGACATAGAAACGTTTATGGGAAACCAAACCAATCCATCTCATGAAAATCTCTCTAATTTTACAGCAAAATAGTTTGGTAAATGTTTTTAGCTTAATATGAAGTCAACCAGTTGAAAACAGATGTTAAGAGTAATTATTAAAATTGGCATTGAAACCTTTGTGGCTACATTTTTGTCCCTTGCTGGGAAAAACAAAACAAAAAACAGGCACCTTAGCATACATTTGGCAGCTTGTTAGCCTTTTGGTTAAGGGACCAAAATCCCCATTTTATCTATTTGACCAGATAGCTAATTATTTGGTACCTTGCAGAAAGTATACTATTTAGTACTATTATGAAGCAGTAAGGTGGAAGGGAGCTTCTGATTCCACATTAAGTTCAAATCTTCAAGCTATACAATGGCTCAAGTTCAGAAAACTTTTTTGTTGAATAGAATATGAAACTTACCTAATTTCTTACTTGTAGAGTTTTGTCTTAACTGCATCAAATTGACTGTAAATTGGTAGATAGGAGTTTCAAGGTTGGAAATAGGTGTTGTAGTAGTTAAAAATAATACTGTTTTTAATAAGAATCTGGCCTTTCCTGCATGAAACCTGAGGTCACACACACAGACATAAACTCACGTGAGGCAAATTTTGGAGCACCAGACTGCTAGCATGTTCTAGTGACTGTAGCAGCAATAGCTAACTGTAAGTATCCATGTGTCTCACAGAAGATGTTCATTAGCATGTTCTTCTTCCCTTTACTCTTGAACTATCATGATTTATCTCACCTGTATAGCAGGATAAAAATAAGCAGATATGAGAAGTGCTGCGCTATAAGTTCACTAAGCTTTTACATCCTTTCATTGTAGCAGAATTCTATATTACTGAACAGCTCAATTATCATACTTGCTTTTAAATAGGTCTGAAAAAATATATACTATTGATGAAGAAGTTTAATAGTGCCCTTGATCTATGCAAATATATAAGAAATAGTGCACTCAAAATAATACCTTATTTTGCTTTTGGTAAGCCTCATATTTGCTTTCAAATCCATGCTTTGGCTTATTAAACTCATAAGTTTTTCCCATCTGACTTTAAAAAAAAAAAAAAAAAATAGGACCACATCTATGGAACAGACAAATTTTGTAACCATTTAGGTGTATATTGCATGCTTCTGTTCTCCTAAAATAGACATCTCTTTTCCTAGCACGAACACTGAACATTTCCAAATGTAATGCAAGGAAGCAGGGGTTAAAAATCTTTGTTGTCCCTTCCACCATCTTTCTTCACATTGAGATGTCAGTTTCCATACACAGTATGCTTTCCATGAGTCTGTCAAATTACAAATAAGAATCTTGCAATCTCTTTCCTCTCATTTTTATCTCATTTGGTATACTTTGTTCCAGGATAGAAAATGATTTCTTCTCTCTCTCTTTCTCTCACATCTCCAAGCAACAGAACGCTCAGAATGTGTTTGTTCTTTTTTGGTAGAAACAGCACTGTTTCATTTGGAGGCCAGAAGTCTGCTCTGTTGATAACATAGTCTCCATGCTCTTTCAATTACAAAACCCTGTGCTATCGTGTTATGGGATAGAATGAGTACCTGAAGGCGTGCTTGAAATTTTAAAGGTGAGAATATTGCCAAAATGTTCAGACAGGAATATTTATACATTCATTATCCTAGTATATTCAAAACATTTGAATAGGTCTGAAATACTTCTATTCCTGATTTTTCAAAGCAAAGTGGCATTGCCACTCTCTTAGTGGCTAACTTGATTTTTAAAATGTTTTTTTGGTTGTATGATTGCAGCCGTTAACATAATATAATACAGAAATGTTATGTTTAGATAAATATATATATTTTGTCTCTACATTAGACATAGTAGAAATAGCAGTTGAAATTAGGATCAAGGCTTGTTACAGTTAACTGCATAAAAATTAGGACAGTGCTTTAAATGTAAGTGGATCAGTAACTAGGAACTACAACAATAACTGTAAGACATGAACAGTGTAAGTGTATAAATTAATTAGGACAGAATGAACAAGTTCAAAAGCAGATAAAGGGAGTGAACTGAAATTCCTGTGCTGGTTTTATTCATGTGAGTGCTGAATTACTCCTTTTGCAGTTTCTGTGGTTTAACAGCAGAACGTAAATAGAATCCATTAAATAATTAATATGCCTTTACTGGCTTTACATTGAAAAGATCTGAGATTTAGGAGTAGGAAAAAAATTAGAGGACAAGAACGATGGGAAAAGTTAATGAAAAGTGATATTATGAGAGATGTATTGGAACAGCGATATAGTAAACATATGTATCTATACACACGAGTGTGTGTGTGTGTGTCTGTGTGTGCAGGTTGCTCCAAAAGGAATGCCTCCTGTTTATTTCCATGGAAACTGCAAAGAGCACAACAATGCTATGAGCTACAATTCTCAGCCAGAAAACACTGTATTTCGACATAGTCACCACTATTAGCTATACATTTTCAACAGCAATGAACAGGAACCTTCATGCTGTGCTTGTAGCTATCTGGAACATGGTTTGTCTTTCACACCACTGTTGCCAATGCTGAAGTGCAACACCCACCACCTCGCTATGTTCACATCCACTTTTTGGTCTCCACGAGTCTTCCACAAACATTAATCAATGTCTGCTGGTGCCATTTTTCTGCATAGAGGAATTCAGTGACATACCTTTGCTTCATCTACACTTCCATGTCAGATGCCACTTTTTCCAGACTGCCCCTCTGCTGTCATCTGTCACATGGCAAAAATAAATAAATAATGTAATGGAGTATGGGTGGGAAGGTTCAACCTCTACTGCCTATCACAACTATCTGTCTCTCATGTTGTGGGCCAACGTAATAAAATAGGAGGTCTTCATTTCAGAGCAGCTATCAGAAAAGAATATGGTGGTACTGGGAAGGAGGAGCCAATGTGACATATAAACAGTAAGACCTTTAAGATGTAAAATGTATAGTAAATATGACAGGAATGAATAAAGGCTCTCTACAACTTGAAAGTTGATAGTTAACTCAGGTTTACCTTTAAGTTGTCAATACAGTAACTTTCACTGATGATATAAATTCATTCCTGTTTCATGACATGAATAGAAGCTAACCAAAAATAGCTGTAGTTGTTTAAACTGGAAGTGATATATGCACATAATTAGAGGGAAAAAGATGAAAGCTGAATAAATAGACAAAATTCCTTATTCCACATATAAACAGATATTGTGATACTGTAAGAATGGTTCATTCATGTCATCTGGGTGTAGAAAGTAATGCTCACATTTGATGGTATGGCTGAATAAAAGTGATTGCAATATTCCAAAATCCCATGTAAATATATACTTCAGCACTCCTGTACAGGAAGGTTAATGGCTTAGAGCCAAGGTGTAACAAATGGGCTCTTCTCATATGAGCTGCAACCAATTTTAGTTCACACAATGAATAATGGAGAAACAAATGGAAAGAGAGCAGATTTTGCCTCTGTGTCACATAAATAAGTCTGAATAACAACAGTTTTTGCTTTGATTCTGTGTAAGCTAAACTGAAATCAGATAAATATTTCATAACAAGGTAGAATTTAGTCCAGAGAATACCCACTAGTGTAACCAAGTGGGACACAGGTTGTGTGAATGAAATTCTCATTGTCCTGTAGTCTATAAAAATATAATAAATAATAAAAGCCTATTCTTGCCTGTTCTTAAGATTGTTAGCCCTCTGGAGTATAAGTGTCTTTAAATATTACAATATAAAAAATATATGTGTAGAATAAACTCATAATTCATAATTTGTTCTTCCTTGGGTTACAGTGAAGGTGCTTTGAACTTGATTTAGAAGAAAATCTGTGTCTGTCTTTGAAAATGCTATTAAAGACCTTATCTTCCATAAAAATTGTAGGAAAAGTTAGATTTTAGTTAAAAAAAACAAACAAACAAAAAGCAAAACAATATTGCAGATTTGTTTCTGTTCTAATGAGGAATTTAGCTGAAGAAAGAATATTGATCATAGGGTTCAGTAATCTGAGATGCAGTAGTGTCCAAACACTAAGTGAAATTAATAGAAACACACATACCTCTGCATGATCCTGTTTGAAGCTGTATTATATTTTGAGAAGAGATTTTAGGGTACAAATGGTTTCTGGAATTCTGAGATTAAAAAGGCATGGATTAATTGCTGTATTTGAAGACAGCTTATACATACCATCACAGTATGCTATTATCATGTTTAACTCATTGCTTATTTTGGCTTTGATACTGAAGGAAGGAAAGGGTATTACCATCCATTTGGATGACTCAATGAATATGAGATCTAAAGAACGAAGGCCTCACTGATGTTTTGCACCTGAATTTTTAAGATTTTGATATTGTTTTTCACCACATGATCATAAATTGACTTTCATAGGTAAAAATCATATCCTTTACTGCAAATTGTTTAGAAAGATAAGGAAAAGAGTAGCATTAAATTATCACTCCTCGTGGGGTAGCGTTTCAAAGGACATATTTTTGTGCAGAACAAGGTTGTACTTCTTAAATGAATTACAGAATTACCTCCACTTAGAGTGCATTAATTTGTGCCATGGAATTGCCTGGAGTGCATAAAACTGTTCTGAGTGAAAATAGACTATAGAAACATGTCTAATATAATCTGTCCACAAGGACGTTCATACTAAACTATAACTAGTCTGAAAACAAAAATATCTAAAATCTATAGCGCTCGTATCTAATCTTCAGTATTAACAACTTTGTTCTATAGGACCACTGTTACTGATATATCCTACCTAATAATGTAGACATAACAAGGATGTCTGTGCTAGGAACAAAATTATGCAGTATATTCATGGAGGATTAGGAAAAAAGTGACTGCTAAGACAAGTGTGCTCATGGTTCCAGTATATAAAAAACAAACAAACAAAAAAGTCTTAATAATCAAAACATGCTCATTTTGAAGAGCCACAGGAAGACCTCCTGTTGCCTGGGTGATAAAACAGCAAAACATGGGGATAAAGCAGCAGGTTTAAAACTGCCAGTGTTGAATAAGGACCAAACGTGAAATATTTTTGAGGTAGCTAAGGCAACTTCATGGAGGTGGCTGTGAGTGTTCCAGAAAGAGAGATGAGAAAGAAAACTGAATCAACAATAAGAATGATGAAAATGATTGATGAGGGAAGGAATGAATAAACAGTGAATAAATCAAGGCTAGATGAAACCTAATGTTACTTATACAGGATCAAAAATATAGGATTCTCTGCATGGGATCACAAGAGAAAAGGAATATAAGAGAAAAATGTGTTTGAAGATTTAAGTTCTATTACAGTTGGTTTTGAAACTGAAAGTTGGAGTTATTAAAGCAGATGGGATGCAAACAATAGAGAGGAAATAATGAGGAGCTGGATTCTTGTAAGGATCTTTAATAGATTCTTACGTGTTGCTGGTCAGAAGAATAGAACCACATGCATTAAAATTTAAAATTGCACGTATTTAGGAAGGTGGACAGGAACATCAGGAATAATCTCTGCCAATAGCTTGCAAAGTATTGAACAATTTGTTTAACATTACATGTAAGGAAAATCAAGCTTTAGTCACTTTACAATTTAAAGGAGACTGGGGTGAGAGATACCAGCTAAGTAGGCCAGGTTAAAGAAGAGGAAGGACAAAAAAATTCCCATGTAAATCACATGAATTTTACCAGTGTGGTAACAATCAGTGAGTGATAGTTAGTTAGTTATTTTCAGAGCACTTAATACCATGTAGGTATGTCAAATTATTCCTGAGTAGTGTTCCAGATGAGCATTCCATAGCCTGTGGTTACTGGTTGTGCCTCAAGCATAACTGCTGATAAAACCAGAAATAGTGCATGATATTTTTAGTTAGCAGAAAAAAAAAAAACAAAAAAAAAAAAACAGCGTGATTGTGTTTACTGTTACCTTCTCTCACAAAATTCACCGTTTGAGATGGCAATAAATACAGATTGAAAATAAAGTAACTATAAAATAAAACTTATATTAATCCATAAGTTAAGATACTTTGATTACTCTCACAAGAAACTACAGTGGCTTTGTGCAATACATTGTATAGGGTAGAAAAAATAGTATGGAATGCAGTTAATGTATTAAAGATGAAAATGATGATGATCTGTAAAACAAACAAACAAACAAACCAAGACATGATTATACTCTGAGAGATAAATTAATCCCTTTTATGATTATTATTAATGCTATCATACACTTAAAAGTTCAGCATAGTCCATATGAGTGTGCTAAAGGAAAATAAGCATTAATGAATGCTTTGGATTAATATGCCAAAATTGATTTTTTAAAAAGAATCCAGTTTTTGTTGGAAACTACATGTCCATGGACACTTGTGATAGGGAGGAGAAAAAGAATGGGAGAAGTTTTAGAAAAGTTGTTTTATGAACAAGTACTGAGTTTTTTTAAAAGCATCGTAAATGAAATTGTAATGAATGGGCACCAGAGAAGATTATTCTAATAGGCCTTTTCTTACAGCAGATATAAGCTTTTTTTTTTTTTTTTTTTTTTTTTTAATATACTATTATAAGGAAGATGAGCTCCTATGAAAGACAAAGATGGACATAGGAAGAAGAAGGAGATGAACTGATTGAAAAAACTAGATAGAGTTTTTATGGTGTTAGGTAGGAATAAACAGTTGAACAGGATGATACCAGTCTTCATCCCTTGACTTAAAGAACAAAGAATCACCAATTCCTATATGTACTTAAGTAATATTGGATTATCAATAATCCTTCAAGTATAAAACAAATCAGAAAATAGTATTCACACTGCATAAGCATGCATCTTTGACTCTATATACATCTCTTCAAACATGCTGATGTTATTTCAGAGTTTCATAGATAAGGACTTGGTTTTGGTGACAGATATCTTTCAGTGTTGGGAGCTTTTAAGATATATCTTACTGTATTCATTACTTCTTTCTATTGCCTTTCATAGTAAATTACTTTTTTTTTTTTTTTTTTTTTTTTGCATTTTGATGTTATTAATATATAAATTTTAATAAATGGTCTTCTGTATTTAATCTCCCACATTGTGAAAGGCTAAGCATCTAAAGTTAGGTGCACTTTGAGCATGTCCTTACAGTGGTTCATTAGCCTATTGCTCTGCTATGTACCAGATCTTGATTAGATATGGATCCACCATGTTCAAAAGAAAATGGCTTGAGATGCTTTGGCATGTACCATAGATACTCAGATGTAACAGAACAGAAAAATGAAACGTATTCAGAGTGGATGGAATCAGGAGGGACAAAGGGAATAGGATTCATCAGCCTGGAAGAGCAATAGATGAGGGGGCAATAGAATAAGGCCTACACGGTGATTAATGGTATTAAGATGATAAGTAGAGAATGATTAATCTCAAGAAACAATCTACTTGCTGAAATTGTCATTCAGAAAGCCATTACAAGAGAAATAAATGTTTTTCTATACAATCTACATATATAGGTATAATGTACTTCAAAATAGATTGTACTGCTATTCTTGTTAAGTACATTCCAAATACAGTCTCTAGTTCTGAAATGCTTGGTGAGCTGTAGCTGGAAGAAGATACCATTGTGAAGGCATTTCTTGCTATGCTCCCATATACGTTGGCTACTGTCACCCTCCAGATAACGGAAAAATAAAATAAAAAATAGTCCTGAAACAGTGTGGCAGTTTATCTAAACATAGATGTTCCTGTTCATTGCAGGGGAGTTGAACTAGATGACCTTTAAGGCTCTCTTCCAACTCAAATGACTCTACGGTTCTATGAGATACACGTATATAATAATATTATCAGAATATGAATGTAATGGCCAGTAATAGCTGATAAGAATATTTCCATAGCAAGTTTCATGTCAGCCATTTTGAAGAGTTTTTAACAGAAAATAGGCAGTGAGTTCATTAATGTGTGTATATATATATATAACAAATAGAGTGGAAGCAGAATCATATAATTAATTACTTCATTCCTTTGATTCAACATCTTTAAAAGTCCTCTACTTAGGTGATTTGATCATTATGTGACAGTCCAACTAATGAAAAAATGCAGTAACTAAACACATGGGATAAATAGCAAATAGTGAATCACGAATGTTTCAGTTATTATCCACAGAAATCACTGAAAAAAATAATCGAGATGAAATTTGGATGAGTAAAATGAGATCGTATTGGATTTAGAGGCTATTCTGGTGACAAAGCCTAACTCCTATTAGCAGTTGGGTTGGCTTTCTTTCTATTCATTATGCTGTTCCTATGATTGTCTGTTTGACTTTCACGCTGTTGATGTAAATGAACACTTTCAATGATGATGATAATATAGTAGAGCAGCAATATGTGTGTATAATGTGCTCTTTAAAAGTAGCAAGCTGCAATTATTTTAGGTATGCAAATGATCCAGTTGAGGGTAATGCTACAAGAGAAATTCACAACAGGTTCAAATCAGAACAGAAATGGCTATTTCTGGCTAAGGCTTATTGAAGATATTCTAAAGAATCCAATTTCATATCAGCCTGAGGAAAATGAATAATGCCTTGTAAATTTAAAATCTCCACATCAGAGATGTACTTCTGTCCAGGTTCTTTTACAGAAAGCCTCTTCCATGAAAAGCGTTTAACCTTCAATACCAAATTGACTTGCTTGTACATATTTGGTTTGTTTTTTGTTGTTGTTGCTGTTTTTGTAAATATTTGATATGGGTTTTTTACTAATCAGCGATACAAACAATTTACTGAAATTGCAATACTAGCATGACGTAGCAATTGCAACATAAAAATACAACAATACAAATATCATTCTCGTTACTGTCACCACCGTGACGTTGAACTTCCCAAATCACTGGGAATCACTGTTATTGTCTTCAACTGTTGCATTCCTTATTGTTCAGTTTTTAAACTCTGTTTGTATGAGGCACCCTCACACATTCCCTATACTGTTCTGGACACTCAGGAGGACAATATTCTATTACCTAGCTCCAGGAAGGCCATTTATACAACTAGTTGGCATGCTCAATTGATAATTGATACAACCAATTGATCCAATAATAATTCATCTTTAAAAAAGTTCACCATGCACTCTCTTTACTATTGAGAAAAGAGTTCAGCTTTCTTTGCAACAGTCATTCACTCCCTACTTTCTTCCCATAGCTTTGTGAGCGCTTAGCACTTCACCTTTGCTCATCTGCTCATCTCCTTCGAGTCTGCTTCCACAGTATGTCTTTGTTGATCACATCTCCCTTGTTATTTGGAAAAGAAGCAATTTCTGACCTTGTTTTATATGTTTATATTCAGTAACATCTGCATGATATGATTTAAAGATGATTACTTTCTAACTTTGCTGGTTGGAAAAACAGCTATTTGATAGTTTGATTAGAGCATACACAGACATACCTAAACTAGTTAGCTTAAAAACTGGAAGAAACACATTTGGGAATCATAATTGTCCCCTGTAAAGTACATATTCAGTTTTCAATCCTGTGGTGTTTTGATTTTCTTGTCATTACCCATGACAAACATAATGATATTTCACTTAGCCTGCAGTATGGCTTTCCAGTTACAGCATCACTTTCCATTGTCAGTGTATTTTATTTATTCGTCCCTGTTTTCCCCCTGCTCAGAACACAGTTTCCTAAACACTAATGTGAGTAGTACACTTTTATGACATTTATATGTGAGTAACGTATTCAGATGTTGGAACAAAGAACAATCAAGGATCAGTGAGATATCTGATTAAAATGAGATGCTGCCTTCGGTGTCTTTCAGGTAGAAAAAAAAAGCCGTGGTTTATTTTGGTTGCTTTTGTTGTTGTTTGGTTGTTAGGGTATTTTTTGTTTGTTTGTATTCAAGATTCAATAAAATTATATCAGTCTTGGATTTGCAGAATCTAAAAAGTATTAGCTTCAAGTATTCTTCCATTAGAAAAGGATGAAATTCAGAGATTGATTATTTTTATATAATTATTGCAATTAAGTTGCTTTAAATGACAAAATTCCTAACGTATTCTACAATCATTTTTTCCTTATTTCTTCTATTAACTTTTTTTTAATTATCATTTTTATTTTAAGAGATCAGTACAAAACTATAGGACTCTAGAGGATGATAAAACCTTTACATATCAAATGAAAAAAGAAAATCAGTTTAATTAGTAAGCACAGAATTATAATCTACTGTAACTCATACAATCAGGCAAGGTCTTCATTCGGATTTGAAGGTGAGCGTTCTAAAAAGAATCTGCCTCTGTAATGATCCTGATTCATTCACTATTGGCATAAAATATGTAAATAGCTTATGCAAATCCATACACGTACAGATGAATATGCTGTCTTTTAACTTGTATTGATTTTCAGTTAAATTTCTATCAAAAATATTTTTTGTACTGTTTGTTTTTAAATTTGTCTTTTAGGAGGGTTATGTTTCTTAGAGAAAAATAGTATTTTCACTTAATGGTGCCGGGCGTTTCTTATTAAACTGTCTCCAGCAGATTCACATTTCACAGTAGAACATAATGCCCTGAACGTGGATCTCTCCATTTCTTTGCAATAAGAATGTATCTATTACTCTTGTTCCAAAACATAGGTCTCATATGCCTTTCTGTTGTTGTCTTGTCCTTAATAAGTTAATTTTCTTAATTTTCTTATGTGTGGTTGAGAAGATATAGGAGAACTAAGGTAGCTACTGCAACAGCAAGATAAGCTTTGAATTTCAGAGTTTGGAGGAATAAAGATACAACTCATCTCCAAGTAATTGAAATGAAAACTCTTAAAAATAGCGTTCTAGTGGTACCTTAATTTAAAAGTGTAACTGCTGGTAAATGTGATGGTGTTTGATGTGCCAAAAAAAACCAACCAAACAAACAAAAAACTACCAAGTCCATACAGATTTGCCATCATCAGACTCTATGTACAGATGAAGAAGTTGATCTTTTCCACAGCTTAAGATTTGCAGAAGTGTTATGCATTGTCAAAATGCTTATTATTGATGAAAATATTTATTTGATTACCTTCAGTTATTCATATTTCTCACTACCCACCATGCTTCTTATTCTTTGAGTTTCTAAGGCTAAAAGTGTTTTACCACAAACTTCTGGATCACATAATGAAGGCTAAATGGGTGCATTGTGGATGGATATGACTCTGATTAAATTAATGTTACAAGCATAGTATTCTAAATATCCCAAATGTGTGTACCCAGTTTTAAGTAACATCTTGTAAAACAAGTGATCTAATTAGCAATAGTGGTATTTTTTCCTTTGAAAAAATGTTCTTCTAAGGAAATCTGAAATAGAATATTAGTTATGCTTACCATAATTATTATTATGACTATGAAGTATTTTATGTTTTGAAGTGCTGACCAGGAGTTTTAAAAATTCTACGAAACATATCCTCTGTGAATTACAGGAGATAATTTTGGTTATTTTATCCTCAATTCAGATTCGAGTCATCTAGTCTTATTAATTAATCACATTTTTAAGCAAACTGAGGAATGCGTTTCTTCCTGTCAAGCTGGGATTTGGCATGAACTTCAGGTAATCACATGAAATAAGGCTCCTACCGGTACTGCTATACAAAGCTAAATTTAGAAAAAATTGATTAATTCAAGGGAAAAAAAAAATGAACCCTCTAAGGAGGATGTATGCAAGTATTAAATATTTATTTGAGCACTTTAGTCAAAGTAAATTGTAGCCCTCATGAAAACAATCCCAATATTCTCTAAACAGCATCCAGAAATTCCTCTCACAAAGCAAATACTTTTTACAAATAAATACCATTATATGCATATTGAGAAGGAAAGGGAAACAAACAACAATAACAAGAAAAAAGCACAAAAGACTCCCCCACACAAAATATTTTCCAGCCAACTAATGATTACAACCTAGTTAACAGCTTCAGTCGAAGCTCCTTTTATCAGCAGAACTTGGACATAAAAAGAAAATCTAGTAAATTGTGAGTAATTAGGAATTAGGAAGAGTAAGAATACACATTTGCACGCACCAGCCATGCAATTAAAGTAAATAGGAAAGAACACATTTTCCTGTTTTGCAGAGAGCTTTATTTTACGTAGTGCTGAAAACATTTTGAAAATCTGATTTTTAGTAGGGATTTCAAATTAATGGTATTCGAAACACCCATTGAGTCATAGAACATCCCAAGTTGGAAGGTACCCACAAGGTTCCTTGAGTCTAGCTCCTGGCTTCACACAGGACTGCCCCAAATTCAAACCATAGTTCTGAGAGCATTGTCCAAACACTTCTTGAACTCTGGCAGTCTGGGGCCATGATCACTGACCTGGGGAACCTGTGCCAGTGTTTGACCACCCTACTGATGAAGAACCTTGTCCTTATCTCCAGCTTGATCCATCCCTGATGCAGCTTCATGCCATTCTCTTGGGTTCTGCTGCTGTCACCAGCAAGCAGATATCAGCACTGCTCCTCCAGTCCTCTCCTGAGGAAGCTTTAGGCTGCTATGAGGAGCCTCAGTTACTCCTCGTACATCTTCCTCTCTAGACACTACACCATCTTCCTAGCTCTTCTTTGGACACTCTTTGTTTCTTATACTGAGGCATACAGTGATCGTGAGGCTGTGCAGAGCAGAACAATCCCTCTCCTTGCCTGGCTGGCAGTGCTGGGCCTGAGGCACCTCAATTACAGTTGGCCCTTTTGACTGATTGGACACACAGCAGACTCATATTTAATTTGTCATCAGCCAGAACCACCAGATCCTTTTCCACAGGGTTTTCTTCACTTTATTTAGAATAGGCATGACTTACTTTATTAATATAACCATTCATCCCTTTAGATGTAATATTCTAAGATATTGATCTTGCAAGTATTATGTCTTTTTGCTTCTATAATTGAGTAACTATTTATGAAATAAATATTTGAAAAATCATCTATCATTAAATCTGACACAACCTTTATATCATTGTTTTCACATTCATGTTCATGTTTGTCAAGTTCATCTTTATTTATGAACAAATAGTTTTGTTCAATCAGTATAGTTTTCTGCAACTACTGAGCAGTAACACTTATAGCTAAAATCTACCTGTGGATAAAAGTAAGTGTAGGTCTTAAATATATATAGAAGAATGAGGTATATGACTTTCAGATGGAGTCATTTAGACCCTAAGTGGAAGATAAGATCCATAAATATCTGATGTGTATGTTCTTGTCTTGTAATAAATTTATCAACAGAACAGGTGACCTGAAGCTTCTGTCTGGCCTGTTTATCTCCATGCAAATTATGTTCCTATTAACTGTCTCTCATATTGCAAAGAGAGGCCCTGCTGTGACAGAAGATAATGAGTGACAATACCTTGCTGCCCAGCTAAAGATCACCACTGGCATGAGACAAGGATGGAGCGTTTCTGTCAAGCCTTGTTGGACACTCAGGGTATGCAAACATCAGTGTTTCAGCCAGGACTGAGAGAGTTCCAGTGAAGCAAATAACCTGTTTCTCTCTATTTGCTACATCTTGCATCATGGCTTATTCTCACAGTATATATTCAGCGCAAAACCAAGCTGGAGAATGAACTCTGCCAAATGCACTCCCAGATTAATGACATGTAGAACATGGAATCAGACTGGACGTAGTTCAAAGCAAAACCAACAATGCTTGAAATATTCATAGCAAGTGAATCAGGTATTCTGCATTACCTCTTTATCTCTACAGGCTTATTGATACATGATATTTGTTATTGTAAACATAGATTAAGATCGTTAACAGATTAATCAGTAGTCAGAACAGGTAAGAAGTCCACTTATCCTCTTGTAGTACCTGAATAGCTACCATTTACGTGTCTTTACAGTTGACTTAAATGAAAACACAGGTTTTTATTTCTATGTTCCGCAGTCTGTCAGTCTTCATGATAACCACTTTGTCTGTATTAATTGTAAACTAGCTGGATTCCCTCCAGATCACCTTCTCTGTCAGAAATTAGGAAGAGACAAAAGCAGTACTGTTAAAAGTCAGTGTAGATTAAGTGACATTTGTATGACTCTAAGCTTCTAGTGCTGGTCCTTCAGTACAGCAAAAAGCCCAGCCTTGTGGTACTGTTTCAAAATGGGATCAACACCTTTTAAGTAAATACCTAATTCAAGTAGTTTTTCCATTGTACGGTCTATTTAGTGAAGGAAACTTGATACTGACCATGGTGTCCCACAAAATCATTCAGTAGTAGTTACAGTTCAAACAGGGATCAGTCCTTCTGGATGTTAGTACCTCATTCAGATGAATGAACTAATCATACATTTTTGTAACTGATGTTTGTAATTCATGTTTCAGGCTTCCTGCAAACAGACTCACTTTACTGTAGTAGTGATGTTCAGTTCACATTCCCTAATTTATTCTCAGAACTATGACTTGAAGAAGAATGTGCATGTGTGTATGTGTGCATTTGTATGCGTCAGAAACTGCACGTTTATGTTATATATACGTTTATGTAGAGATTGTGATGAAATCACAAGCCTTTTGCCCAGGTGTGAAGGGTAGGAGGGAAGAAAGGGTGGGAAGGGTGTTGTTTGTTGTAAAGCAGCTATTTCACTTTGATCCTTCTGAGTGTTAATGCGTAATACTAAGAACTTATTAATCTTAAGAATTTTTTGTCATAAAATTGTTTTACATCCATCCAAGCCCTTGCTGGGTTACATGAAAATAGAATCATTAAATTGCTGTTAAATTAAAAAAAAAAAATAAAAAAAATAAACAAAGGGAAATAGGTATGTATGATTTCATGGGATTCAGTCTTTAGAAAGTATGTTTTCCTTTGTGATGCAGAGGGTTTCAGAGTTTATTAAAATTTGAGATTTGAATAGTTTGGGTTTCAAGAAGAGATTTCAAATTTTATATCAAAAATTACTCCAATTTTGCTGACAGTTCAGAAAAATAAATGGTAACTGTGTGGGAAAGAAAAAAAAAGGGAATAGAAAATATGCATGAGAACAGGGTTCTCCTAGTATATCAAAGTGTGTGTCCAGCCTCTGTGGCTGAATAAAAGCATTAAATATATCATTAACATATACTGTAATGCAAAACTTTGGAAAAACGTCTATAAATTAGTGGCATAATGACACTTTATGTCACACTATCTATTGTCAAAACTCTCAGACTTTAAAGGAGTTATAGCACTATATGTATTTTAATTTATGTACAGTTTTTTTAATCTCTAAGCCATGAATCCTACATAATTTAATTCATGCTTGACTTGTTTGGGTTTGTGGTTTTTAGGCTTATTTTTGCATTGGATTATTCTATATATAACACTATTGAAATCAATATGAACATAAATTTAATTGTATTTGTGTAAGCTGTACAAATATGTGCATATTTGTACCTCAGCTTACTTAGAGAAGAGTGATTTCTACTTACTGTGTAACTTCCTTTTCATTCACATACTGTTTCTGTCTCCTATCAGGATGGCTTGCATGGCAAGTCTGTTTGTCTGTTCTTGTATTTCAGTGACTAATTACGTCTTTATGCTGTTACAGTACATATATATTTATTTTCCTTACAATCACTGTATAGCAAGGCCTACAGCTGAGGTGTCAGGTGGAGCTTTGCTGAGAGGATGGAGATGCCTGAAGGACTGTCAGATATTTAAGAGTCTGAGGGCTATCAAATGCTTCTTACTAGCCCTAGCGCTGTAGCAGTTCTGCTCTTTATCCCTTCTCTTAATTTTCTCTGTCTAAAGTGTTAATGACTTTTTGGCTCAGTTCAGTCATCAAATGTAAAATTCAGTACATGCACAAAGGAACTTTTTACTCTGAAGGTAGGACACTTTCAGCTGTCCTATCTTTAATCATACCTTCAAATACTTAGAATGTTCTGGCCTTAATTGTATTTTCAGAAAAAGATGTTCAGAGAAGCAAACAGGTTACTGACTTCTGATGATTATACTGAACGAATAGCTCATATGGTATAAAAGGTACTAAAAAAACCCACACCAGTAATTTATGAACCAAAGCCACTCCTGCCGTTGTGCCATAAATTGAGATAAGTGTTCTGTGGGTAGAATATTACTGTTATAGAACATAATGTTACCGTTTCATCACAGTCTTTCACTACTCATATTTTACTTACCTTTAAATAGAAGATCCAAGCCTAAGTTATAAAACTATTACCCATCATAAAATATCAAATGAACAGCATTCTCAAGTATTTCACTGAATTTATACTAGAGTGATGAAAAATGAACTGTTCAGGTATTTTGTAATTGTTATTAAAAAGTTCTTCAAGATACCTAAAAATTACACTTCAACTGAAACTGGTCCTTTAAAGAAGATGAGTAAGAGTACTGAAATGAGCTATTTTACATGGATATCACTGCAGATCTTTTTTTCTATATTACACGAGAACTAATTTGTTTGCCTTTGAGGTCTGTGATAATTTGTCAGTGCAGTTTCCAGAGAAAATGGAATAAGCAAAAGAAGAAGTGTAATGATTAAAAAAGCAAACAAACAAACAAAAACAGAATGAAAGAAAGAAAAAAAAAAAAAAAAGAAAATCTCAGAGGTAATGGTTTGGAGACACAACCAGAACTGCAATAAAGAAGAAAGTGCAAGAGACTCTAGAAAAGACAGGCATTTATGAGCAAATCCCATAAGCCTTTCACACAAATAATCTGTAAGCCACATCAATAAAATATGCTACCTGTATAAGCCATGCATCAATCAGGAAAAAGTAATAATTGCACAGAAAGGTAACGTGTGATTAAAAAAAAAAAATAGTGCAGGTAAATAAAAGAAAGATACCTATACTAAACTCTCATAACTATTTGGCACAATGCTTGAATTTCAAGCTACTGTTTACAAAGCTTATAAATCAAGATATATATGAAAATTTACCAACTTTAGTGCAGGAAAGTAGCGATGGCAAAAATGTTGTTTCATCAAATTTCCCAGAAAAATCAGTAATATTACATGAATGACTTAAGAAATTTAAGTTACTTCAGAAGATTTATGTTATCAATCTTCTAAAAGTAAGAAATAACATTCAAAATATGACTATTGTGCTATAATAAGGTATCTTTCACTTTTCATTGTTTATTCTTTATAAGGACAAACCATTGCAAGATCTATCTTGACTTTTAATTAATTAATTAATTTAAAATAAATTAAAAACTTCTATCAAATTTCTACCTATGGAGGAGAACACAAATGAACTGAATGAGAAGTGACTCTTCAATGAGCAGTGACATATCTTCTGTCTAAATATCAAAATAAATGAAAGATTTTTCAACTCCTTTTTCCCGTGGCAGTTTGTTTCCCTCTTCCCTTAGTGTCTAAAAGGAGCAGATGGTTGCTTTAGATGCTACATACAGCCACAGGCCAGGACAGAAGCTGAGGACTTTGTTAGCTTTGTCATAGCTGCTACACAAATTGAGTCTGAAAGATTTGACTGAGACAGTGTTCTGGCTGCATTTCTCTACATAGAATGAAATTAATTTAGTATCACTTTTAGTAAGTGAAGAAAAGAGTAACTAAGAGACCAAAAAAAAAAAAAAAAAACATATAATCAAGACCTAAGAGTTGTCTTCGCTTATGAATCATTGTGTGCTGTTGACTGAGAAGAGGACTTTGTGATAATTCAGGTATGCTAGATGGATGAATATCCCCCACATATTGCTTCTGCATGGACACTAAGAATGTGCCCTTCTTGAACTAAAACGTCATAGGAAAAGGAACAGAGAGAACAACTATCAGTTGTTAGTGAGACTTAATTGCTCTTTTACAGGCTTTTAATGGGTTAGTTATCTGTCAAAGTTTCACACCACTGCGAGGAAGCTGGTGAAGGGATTAGCAAACAAGGTTTATGAGGAATGACTGGAAACTGAAGCTGTGTAGTCTGAAGAAGAGCCTGAAGGGAGGGGAGACTTCACTACTCTCAACAGCTAGCTGAAAGAAAGTTGTAGTGAGGAGGGTGTCAGTCTCTTTTCTTGTTTGACAAGTGATAATACACAAGGAAATAGCCCCAGGTTGCTCCAGTGGAGGTTCAGATCAGATGTCATGAAAAATTTGTATACAGAAAGAGTGGTCAAGCATTGGAAAGGGCTACCCACAGATAAGAGTTCCCATCTCTGGAGGTATTTAAGACACATCTGGATGTGGCACCAAGGCTTAGAGAAGGGACTTGGTAGCTCAAGCTGATGGTTGCCCTTGATGACACTAAAAATGTTTTCCAACCTAAAAGATTCTATGGTTCTATGAAATACTTCCCTAAGCAGTCAACAGCTTTTTGGGTAATTGAATTAGCAAAAGATTTATTCCCATGTCTCTTGACATTCAGCAAGAACTCGGGACAAAAATGTTTTCACATTTATATCCAACAACCATCAGCTTACTGAAATTTTCAGCGAGTAAAGACCGACTGATAAAAATATGACAGTTACTTTAGGTAACAAGATACTTTGGAGAGGGGTGGTTTACTGCATTTAATAGTTAAGGGAAGATGGGAAAGAACTTTAATGTGATACAACTGATGGCTGTACTGGCAAGCTCTGTGAGAATATGGGTTGATCAAATTAGGATAAAGGCCTAAAACTGGAAGATATTTCAATGATGACATAATTTTTTTTTGATCAATTATTTATACTGAGTAACTAGTTCCTTGCAAAAATTCCATATGTTGACCAGAAAGAACCTTATATCAGGTCTCATAGTGCATAATCATGAACTTCTGACAGATTTAACATTTCAAATAAACAGACCTAGATTTGGATTCTAATTCTTGAAGTTTTAATGTTATATCAAAGCAGGTCAAAATCACAGAACTTTATGCAAGCAAAGATTATTTAAGGCAGAATGCATTCAGGACCTTTTATCTGTTGGTCAAATCCCAGTACTACTTTCCTGTGATTTTAGGTTTCTGCATTACCCTGTTCCAAGTAATTGAAGCAATTGGTAAAACTTAAAGTGTAGCTAGTAAAACGTTCTGTAATATTTAAGGGCAGACAAAAACAGGGGGACAGGGAGAACTGTGAGAAAAAATTATTAACTAATTACCTGAAATGACTCAATGCTTTATTATGCCTTACAAATTGAAAATTTTCATTTTCGATAATATTTGTGCTTAGGAAGAAACACATATAAAACACTTTCCACAAAAATATACTTCTACATAAAATCTCTTAAAAAAATAATAGTGAAAAAGGCTGCAGCTTTTTCTTCATGAAAAGGTTACTACCATCTGATTCTTCCTTACACTAGCATATATGTGGTTTGAGTTTCTCAGTAGAGATCTGCAGAATTTCTGAGTAGAGATCTTAAAATCCTCGATTTTGCACCATAGTTTGGAAACTGATTTCAATTGTGAAGTAATTACAGAAATTAGGCTTCTTTTGAACTTCAGAGTAGAATAATGGTAGCATGACTCTGGCTAATAAATGGAAATTTGAATTCTGGAAACCTAATCTGAGGTGAAGAATGTGACTCTGCATGATTCAAAAGAAGCAAACCTCTGTGGCTGCTCGAAGGCTGGTTTCAGTTTGCTTTGGGCAGCAATTATAGCATGAACCCATGTGACTTATGCTAGCATTGAATTTGTCCCACTAGGCTATTATTTAAGTGCCACTGGCTCATTAGTCTTTATGTTCCTGCTTTTATAAAAGCAGAAATAGTGAACAATACTGAAGAAAGTTAGTGAAGAAAACGTTATCCACAGTTCTGGTGCTTTAGAAAAATAGATAAACCTGCTTTAGAATAGTATAGAATAAAACAGCTTCGTTGGAAGGTACCTAAAAAGATCATCAAGTCCAACTACCTGATCACTTCAGAGCTAAAAGAAGATTAAAACATATTATTAAGGCTATTATCTAAATGTCTTTTGAACCCTGCGAGCCATGAGGCATCAACCACCTCCCTAGGAAGCTCATTTCAGTATTTGACCACCCTCATGGTAAAGATTTTTTTCCTAATGTCCAGCTTGAACTTCCTCTGGAACAGCTCTGTGCCGTTCCCATGTTGATATTGGAGAAAGAAAAAGTAATAAAGACAGGAATCATGTCACTTTCTGGATTAGCCTTTTTCCTTTCTTTCTTTCTTTCTTTCTTTCTTTCTTTTCTTTCTTTCTTTCTTTCTTTCTTTCTTTCTTTCTTTCTTTCTTTCTTTCTTTCTTTCTTTCTTTCTTTCTTTCTTTCTTTCTTTCTTTCTTTCTTTCTTTCTTTCTTTCTTTCTTTCTTTCTTTCTTTCTTTTCCCCCTTGGATGCCATCATCATTTATTTTTTTCTTTTTGCTTAAAGTTTTCAATTGGATTACTTTTATTCTATTTTACTTTGCTGTGACTAGCATTAAAATATCTGCTGGAAAGAATCACATAGTATAATTCCTGTGCCTACCTCACTATTTAAACTTGAATTATAAATCACTCATCCACTACAAGCACTAAACCACATGTTGTAATTATAACATTGGCTTTGATGCAGATTCCAATACGAGAAGAAATATTAATTCGTTCCTCTTACAGCTTTAAAATCTTTAGCTACATTTTTGTTTTTCATCATTACTCTAATTAAATATAAGCCCATTAGTATATGTCTGTCCATCTGGATCGGGATCTGTAGCAAGGTTCTTTTTCTAGGCTTAGAATTATTGATTTCTTGTTACTATAAATTTCCTTTAAAAAGAGCTCTAATTTCATCTTCTAATGACTTGTTATTAGAAAAAAAAGTGACTCTTCACCATTCAGCAGTGTATCTCTTGACAAGAATAGTAAATGAAACTTTGCTATTTACTAGTTGTAATCCAGATTTACTTGCTAGTATGAAGAATTATTCTAAATGACTTTTAATAGACTACACAGGTTCTTTTGCACACTAGGGAGTAAGCTTTAATTTAAAGCACAGTCTCTCCTCTTCCCTGTGTTGTCACTTCTCGTATATCTGCAAGATGAGTGAAATTTCATCACAGCAAAAACTGTTTGGCTGCTGGAGGAGAAAGTTCCTTTCCCTAAAGACCACATCAGATTTTGTCTGCATTTTTTTCCCCTTTACTGGCTGTGGCTCTCTTCTGATCAGTTACTGGTGAAAAAAAACCCAGTACTGTCACTTTCTTACCTGGTTTGTTTCCTGTGCATAATCAGTCTTATGAGTTTACATTTTGCTTTACATTTGTCTTGTTAGCATAGCAGAGACAAAACAGTGAGAATTGATGTAATGAAAAAATGGGCACCAGTTACTCTCAGGAGTATTGTTACTGACACTTCAATGGCAAATGTAAATTCTGCTGTCCTTCAGTACTGATAAAATCTCATGAAACCAATGCAGCAGTGCATTTCTAAGGGAAAGGACTGCAGAGCTTGAAGATCTGATATTGATAATTAAGAATCATCTAGTATAGTTTTATTCTCACATTGAATATTGGTTTTCTGGGATTGGCTGGTATTTTCCAGATGCAGTATTGGTTTTCCTTTCTTTGCCTTGCCCTGCCTTGCCTTCTTTCTCTGTTTTTTTCTTACACTATTTCTTTCTCTCTTTCTTTCTTTCCTTTGTTCCTTTTTCTGTTGTTATGATTTGATTTTTAATGTTATTTCTTTTTGGAAGTGGATATTCTGAGCCAAGAATCACTGAACTCTAATGCAGTATTATTACGAAGTTATTTTTAGACAGTATAAACTCGCATCAGAAAATCTTTGTATTTGCTATGCAAAATTATTCACTTGGTGGATTTTTACTGCCTGAATTTGTAGTCTGATTCCATTGAACTGGATCTGTTTGAGGAGTTTAAAGATCTTAGTTTGTGAGTTTCAGGGACAACAAAGATATGGAGATTTCCTTCTTAAGATTGTTAAGAACAATTTGTTTGTAGTTTGAACAAACCTTGAGTGTATTTGCAAGGCACTTCCTGCAGTGAACAACATTATTAATATAATCTGCAATTTTCCCATGTCATTTTGATCCAGAATTTTCAAAAACAGTTAGTAATGTCTTGCTGTTATTTATCTTGGTTGGAAAGCACATTTGCAGGTTCATTCCTGACCCTGCTGAATGAAGCAAGAATGATACCGAAACTATCTTTATCTCAGAGCTTCACCCTTGTTCCAGCTTTCCCATCTTCGTTGAAGCATAGAGGAAATGAGTCAGAGTTTTAGCACTGATCTCATCAGAGCCAAAATGTAATCATTAGTCTTCTGGATGTATCATGAAATTGAAATGTAGATTAAGAAAAATCTTCCTCTTCCCTTTTCTTAGTAAATTAAACATCTATATTAATGAGACTGATGCATGGACATACCTATATGCTTATCAACCTGCCAAGCAGAATAGATTTATGGGCTTCCCATTATGTTCCTTTACACATTAAATATATGAACTAAAATCTAGAGGTATTAGCTACTTTCTGTTAGTACAGTTTTGGTAAACCATAACCACCATTTAGTATGTTTTTTTTCAAATTCTTCATATGGTGGTTTAAGATACCTTTCCTCGACATGGCTCCTGCAGCAGAACTATAAGCACACTTTGTTTTACGTTCTTCACATAGATGTTATTCAGACTGTGTGGTTAAATGCTGCTGTCTTAATGCAATTTGTAAACCTTAGCTTCATTTAGTATGTTTTTTAAAAGATAATAATAAAGGGGAATGTAAGAAAACTGCTTAGAATTATCCTATTATCCAAACCATGTAAGAAAATGTAGAGCAGAGATAGATCAGAGAGAAGCAGTGCATTAAAAAAAATAATTCAATACACTGTTTACTAAATAAGATTTGAAGAATCTGTTTCACAGAAACTGCATGTTCTTGTGGCTATTATGTGGGCAGTTTCTGCCAATAGAGCTGAAAACTTTTATTAGCAATGACATTCATGTAAGCTGAAGATCAAGCCGTGGCCATTCAAATTCAATAGAAGATCTGTCTCTTTCTCAGCAGGTGGAAGATGTTAAAGAAAGGCAAGAGCGAAAGCCATAAAATACAAGCATGCACAGTATGTTTACTATATCACTCATTAGACACACCCCCAAGTATAACTTCTAAATTACAGTGCTAAAAAGAAGGCCATATTTTTCTGTTGTTTTAAATATGCATAAATCAACTGTTTTGTGCCTCTTCTGTGCGTTTGCCTGCAAACCACATCTGTGTAGTTTTGAAGGTATAGCTAAGCATTCACAGTCTTGTTTATTGAAAGAGTGTGTTCCACATGACAATATAGAGTAGGTCCATTGAAGCATGGTACATCCTCAGTTGTACTGTATTTTGTGTACACTGCTTCCCTTTGTTTTAGTTGTGTTTTAGATTCCACATATGAATGTGTATTGTCTTGACTTGATATCTGAAGAATACTTACTTTATATGATACTTCTATTCAGTTCTAGCTTGTCAGACATAATGGCTGACAGTCACTAAATATGAAAATACAGGTATGTTCTTCTTTTTGTTTAGTATATGTTCTGTGATGTTAATATCACCAGAAGCATTATGAAATGCTAAGATGTATATTTTCTTTCAAGATGTAGCTCTTGCCTAAAAGAGGTACTTTAAAATAGAAGAAATAACATTTTGTTCTTCATCATTTGTATTAATATTAGTATATATCAGTCAAGCACTGGTGGACAATGCATGTCCAATTTTGATTTCCTTGGCAACATGTTGCTCATACCGGTATCACTGTGTAGACTGCAGTGGATTTACTCTTGCCTTGTCAGAAAGCATGCAGTATGAGAATCTTCTCTGACAGTCCTAGTATAGTGGTACATATTTTTCTCCTCTTGTGAACATTTGAAATAGCCATACGGCATTGAATAGGCAACAGGGAAGGAATTACCCTTTAAATTATAGTAATAGTCTGGAAAAGTGACCCTGTAAAATGTCACCTACATGTTCCACGTTATTTATTTCCCATCAAAGATTTTTGCACTAGGCAGTTTCAGCTCATAAGGCAAACAAGATTTGTGTTAGAGCAAGATGAGTCTGCTCTACCTTGAAATCTCATGAAATTCAGTACTATGGGAAAAACAGCTGAGGTGTTTTTTTTTTGTTGTTGTTCTTTTATCAAGAGCTGAATAAACACAACAATCATTATTGTCTACTGTAAGCAGTCTTATTTTCATACTTTAGTATTTGTTATCTGAAATGTAAGGAAGATATATTAAGAAGATTTGTGTGTTAAAGTGAAATAGGATTCCTACTGAGATATGTTCCACTGTGTCTAAACTAAACACTAGTTTTAGAACAAATTCATAAATGACAATAGTAAGTGTCTCGGTAAAGCTAGTGCTTTCAAGAATACTCAGTTATTTTTATGTGCCAAGCTCCTAGGTTTCAAATGATTTCAGCTGGCTGTTGCAAAATCTTATAACATTAAGAAAAATATCATCATGGTATCTCTGTGACAGCCCTAGTGTGATTCTCAGTTTACATACTGGCAGATTTTCAATAGCGGTCATGGTAAACTGGTAGCATTCTAGAGAGTTCTCTATGGGCTGAAAGTCCCTGATTGAGAATTATATAGATGTTTGGGATAAGAGATCCCTGGATGTTCCTATATTTTCAGCATAACATAATTTTGCTTCTTTTGTGTAACACTTTTAGAGGTAGATTAGTGTATTTTGTGGTAGTGTGAACAAGCTTTGTGTTTTATCTTTCAGAGTAGCTATCAGTGTAGAAGGACACTGATGAGGGCAATCTAATGCAGAGTTAAAGCAAACAAAATTAATGTAGATTTGAAAGAAACAACTAAATTAATGGTGTTATGTGTATTATGTTTATGATTTAGTTTTTAGAGTTCTTAGCTTGTGAGTTCTTCTTTGTCACCAACTATTTTTATATATCTAAAAGGCAACCACTAATATATAAGACATATATAAAATATATATATGTACTTTTTTTTTTTTTTTTTTTTAAACAACCATTTCTGATCGGTGGGATGCCAGCTTTGACAATATCCACTTAGCAACCTAGAATGTTTTCAGAGAAGCTTGGGAGATGGTAATTTTGAGGCCCAAGAAGCACCTGTTATATAACTCTTTTTTTTCCTTAGAACAGGTTAACAGCATGTATTGTCTGTATGGTTGCAGCCAGAGGGTTATGGTCAACAGCTTTATATCCAGGTGGATGCCAGTGATGAGTGGTGACCCTCATCTTTGGATGGTGCTCTTTAATAGCTTTCTCAACAGCCTAGATATTGAAATCAGATACACCCTCAGCAGGTTTGCAGATGATGTCAAAGGAACCTGGACAAGCTTGGGAAAGGGGCCTGCATTAATGTAACAAAGTTCAACAAATCTAAATGCAAGGTGCTGCAAGGGTAGAGGCAGTTATCAGCATAAGTACAGATGGTGAGAATAACTAAATGAGAGCAGCCCTGCAGATAAATACTTGAGGATCCTGGTGCATTAAAAGCTGGACACGAACCAGAAGTGTGTGCTTAGAGCCCCAAAGACCAACTGTATCCTGAGCTGCTCCAAAAGAAGAGTGGCCAGAAGGGAGAGAGAGGTGTTTTTACTCCTGTACTCTATGCTTGAAAGGCCTCATCTGAAATTGTGTGTCAAGGCTGGAACCCCCAGTACGGGAGGGATGTGGAGCTGTTGGAATAGGTCCAGAGGAAGGTTGTGAAGAACATCAAAGGGCTGGAGTCCCTCTCCAATGAGGACAGGATGAGCAAGCTGGGCTTTTTCAGACTGCGGAGGGTTCCATTGTGGCCCTTCCGTACTTAAATGTGGCTTATTTAAATAGGTTGAAAGTGGATTTTTTACATGGTCTGATAATGATAGGACAAGGAGGAATGGTTAAAACTAAAATATTAAGATTAGATGTTAGGGGAAATTCTTTACTCAGAGGATGGTGAGGTAGTGTAACAAGTTGCCAAGCTGGATACAGCAACCTGGTCTAGTGTAACGTAGCCATGCCCATGGTGGAGAAGTTAGATGACATTTAAGGTGTCTTCCAATGCAAACCATTCTATGATTCTATGAAGCAGTGCAAGTAAAGATCCATTCTGACATACCCTGTTGGCGAAGAGTTAGTTCAGGTATAACTGGACAGAAACATGGGTCTCAATGCATATAGTCTCTGAACAAATTGACTTGCATACTGAATTACCCCTTATTTCTCTTAACTGTGAAGGATTAAAGATATTTTATCAGACTGCTTCTTTGCCATAGCCACTGCAGATGTTCAGGGCAGCATTCAGTGCTGTATTTTGTGATCACTGCTTCCCTTTTGCAAATTGCAACAAGCTGTTAATTGTGCCATTTGAAAATTCAAGGCCTAGATTAGATATTAGAGGATTTTTTCTTTTTTTTTTTTCCCCTCTATCATACCTGTACTCCTTTTCAGTCAAATAGTAATTAAAATCAGAATAGCTTCAATGTCCTTCAATAACCAAAACACTGCCAAATACTCTTGGGCATGCAGGTCACTAACCCAGGCTCTACACAGAGCAGATTTGGGCAGTACAACTATCAGCTCTAAGTGATCCTCTTTTTTTTTCCATTTCAAAAAGAATCTATTTAATCTATGCGTCTTATTTTTAGATGAAACTTTCCACTGTCTTACAGTTTTTTCCATTAAAATGAAAGGTATCCATATCACTGTGAATGTTCAGCAGACCAAGAAATACTCAAGGAGCCTATTCACGACCTATGGCAGATCGCTGCATATTTCATGGAGTGCCAGAATGGCAAATACCCAGCAATAGTTTACAACTGTAGTAGAGTCACAGTTCCTTTTTAAATTTAACACACAGACACTACAAAAAACAAACAAACAAACAAACAAACAAAACCAATATGTACACTGTAATGGAAAGAAGTATAAGAAGTTTTATTTTAGCCTTTGATTTAGAATGAGCTTTTGGACCCATACTGATTAGTCAATATATTCATGTTTATTGTCTTTTTTGACATCTCAAACCTCTCTACAAACTTATTTTGAATGGAAAATTGTAAAAATGTATATATTCAAAGGTGGATGGTCCAAATCTGTACCTGTAGCGGAGGATCAAACTGAGTTAAGCAACATATATGCAGTGTTACATGGCTTTCTAGTGGTTCATTCCAGGCTTCTCTCTGAAGAAAAGAAGGGGAAAGTTGTTGATTTTTTTTCCCCCACTTTTACAGTTGAGTGCAGATTGAGAGTCATAATTAGGGAAACATATATCCACATAGCAGGAATTAAAATTTGTTTTGACTGGAAAGTCCCAAAACAAAAGTATTTTATTATGAAACATGCATTAGCTGGAAATCTGAAAAACTCATAGTACAGAAGGTCAGAGTACTGGTTTGTGGTTGTTTTTTGGTATACTGTGGGTGAAATTTACTCTTCCTTCCGGTGAGAAGAGACACAACTTAGGCAAGGGTGACACATCCTGGTCTGATGGTAGAACAGTATGTCTTTTCTAGCCCTGTTTGTTATGGTTGAACAAGTGCAAGTGGCCATGTGCACAGTCTGAAATGTAAGGAGATCATCTATTTTGGTAGTGTGTTTATACTGAGGGATGGACTAGGATGTAGAGAAGATAATGGTAGCTCTCTTTACCTTGGGTAGATTGCAATAAGGAAAGTAAGAACACAGCATAAATAATACATAAACCAAAGCTGCTCAAAGCTTCCTCCCTTATTGGGAAAGTAAAAGTTATTTAAAGTTCTATACAGCAGTGTCATCATTTTGCTTAAAGTCTTACATTTATTTATGAATACCCTCTGTGGCTTATCTAGCCGATAACTGACCTCTTCTCTGACCTCCTTACATATACACAAATACATCTGTGTGAGATAGAAAATGAAGAGATTAATGAAATGAAGGCAAAGAATCAGATTCCAGAAATTGTGTGGGGTTTTTTTTTTTTTAATATTTAAATAATCTGTGAAGTAGATATACTCACTTAGAGGTGGTTATAATTTTATTTTTTATTTTTTTTCCTTAAGAGAGATCTATCAGTTATTATAAAAACTGTAAGCCAACGTTTTGGAACAATGGCCATGTCTGTTTGTTCCCCCCTTGCTGGTTCTTTAAATCTGTTCTTCAGAAGAGAGAATGAGCAGGAGCTGCACAGAGCTTGTTCTGATGTTTTGTATTAGGCTGAATTTCACCACAGGAGATTTTTATCAGCTCAAGAAGATTAAAATATGAGAAAAAAGAAAAGAAAAAAAAAGCAAAAGATGTTACGGAGGAAGTGGAAAGAGTCTTACCTAGCCACTATTAGCCTACAATCATGCTGTCATATGTTAGATAGAAAAGGAGATTAAAAACCTAACTCAGCATTTTGAAGCAGGTAGGAAAAATATCACTAATGTTTTTCATGCTTTCACAGAAAATAATTATCATCTTGACTGAAATCAGCTAACTACAAATTATTAACATTAAATCCCATTGTCTTTTTGTTTGTTTGTGTGTCAGTTTGTTTTAATCGATATCTGTTAGATAATGGCCTCATTATACTAAGTTAATTGGTTAGATATCTACTTTCTGACACTCTTTCTTTCTTTAATATGGCTTCCAGATGGTGATACCTTCTTATGTACAATCTGTTTCTTCCTCATGCCAACAGGGAAGAGTCCTTTCTACCCCCTGGTCTGAGTCCATCTAACTCCCTCACTCTTGCTGTGGTCCTCATTAGAATTCTCTGGACCAATTCAATTCACTGAGCCAGCAAAAGTGATCTTATATTTTCCTCCTGGGTTAATATGACAACCGGTGCAAGGCAAAAGGTAAGGTGCATGTACTTGCAAGAAAGATGAGATAAGGGAAGAGGCAAGCCTGCTCCTTCAAATTGTTCAAAGTAGTTATTTTAGCTCATCTTGTCTTAATAAACCATAGCTCCCCAATGAAAAGCACCAAACAATCACCTTTGGGAAGTATGGACACATCATATCATGTTACAGAAATGGCTGTTCATATCATAGTTAACAACACCATCTATCCTGTAAAAAAGTAAGGGATGTTTTGGACTAGGAACAATCAAAAGCCAGGCATGCACTCAAGGATTTTATTCTTACAAATAATTAGTAGTTGTATTGTTCATGATAAGGGGCACTGACTCTTCTCATGTGAAACAGCAGAACAGTGAATATCTTTTCATCCAAGAGTCAGAAGGAACAAGGAGAAAGGTCTGAAGACCTGTCATTTAAACAGCACTTTACCACAGTGTGCATTTAGCTTTGATGAATGCAAATTTAAAATTCATAGAATTAAGTGGTAAGCAGTACACATGCTTCAGTGTAAGAGCAACATCAGATCTACAAAAAAAGTGTAGCTGGGCTACTAATTTTAGTTTGAAATATATTTGTACTCACAGCATTGTGAATACATCTGAAAGAAAGAAGGAAAACTGATGAGAGGTTAAAAATACAAGACGAAGTGGAAGATTGCCTGACAAGCATTGGCTTTATATCAATAGAGGAGAAAGAATTACAGGATTTGCAATTAAATGAGGTAGATAAAATTAAAAAACAAAAAACAAAAACAAAAATGCCCCATCAAACTGTTTAATCCATAATATCCAGTTTTACATACACATGATGTATGAAGGCTGCTCTGAAAGTTATGCCTCCTAATTTATTATGTTGGTCCGTGATGTCAGAGATGGATATTAGTGGCATGGTAATAGAGGTTGAACCTTCCCACCAGTATTCCAGTACATGTTGTTGCCATGTGACAGATGGCAGCAGAGGAGCAATCTGACAGAATAATGTCTGACATGGAAGAATACGTGAAGCAAAAGCATGTCACTCAATTCCTTCATGCAGAAAAAATGGCACCCATTGACATTCATCAACACTTGGTGAATGTTTATGGAGGTTAAATGGTGAATGTCAGCAAAGTGAAGCGGTGGGTGGTGTGTTTTGGCAGCAGTGATGGCAGCAGTGGATCACTTCACTGGTGCAGATTTTGACAAGCATGGCATATAGGCTTTTGTTCATGTCTGGAAAAAATGCATAGTTAGTGGTAGTGAGTGTGTTGGAAAATATTGTTTTGTAGCTGAGACTTTATCAAATAGCATTACTGTGCTCTTTGCATCCACTGTAGTTTCCATGGAAATAAATAAGAGGCATTACTTTCGGAGTGACCTACCCAATTCTAAAAGTCCTGCTTCCTTATCCTCCCATGCTACAGCTCTGATTAAATTCAGTGTGGAAAAATGAATAGAACAAGACAAATGCAGAGCCAGCTCTGCTAAGCTCTATAAACTGTGACTTCTTTCTGTATCTTTTGCACAGGAGTCCAAACCAAATTGAGAACATAAGGTAGTAGTTAGCTGTCTCTTTTGCCAGCATGACAGGAAAACAATCATCCCATCTTACTACTGTCCTCCAAGTTATTAGTATGACCTATTAAGTCCTACTAATACCAGGCAAAAACAAGGGGCCATGTGTACCTAAATGAAATTTGACTATCAGTTGAGAAGTTGTACTTGTGTGTAGCAGTGGCAAAGCAGGGCTGCTGTCAGTGGAAAAGTAAGAAGACTGTTCCCCTCACATACAGGGATACTAATGGGCAGAGAGAATTTTGTTTTCCTTCTTGATGATCCAAGAAATCATCCCATTACTTTCTCAGGAGAGCATTATCCTGCTTTTCCTTGGCTGCTTCAGCACTTGCAGCTGACAGTGTGTTATGTTTTGATAAGAGAGGAATGAAAGAAATGAGTGAAGTCTTATGTAAGTTGAGGGGAGCTGTGGTTGAACCCAGGTACTTTGTTCATCTCAAACTCCACAAAGTTCCCTGTAGAACTGGGAGAAGGAGCCTGTGAATTATAGTTTATAGTTTATTTCTAAAAGGGAGCAATCAAAGAAGTCCAGAGAAGAAGAATTTCTCACTGCTTATGTTGACTATGTTTATTTTATTGAATTTTTACATAATAGTAACATTTTGAGGATTTAGGAGAAATGGGAGAGATGAACATCTTTTTGTTCTGAATAATCTAAAAACATAGAGCAACAGATGTTTTCTCCACAGAACTATGCATTTAAACAGAGGAGATGTACAAAAGAACAGCACTTTCTATATTAAAGCAAGGCTTGAGGCATGGTGAGATCATTACTTTGCTTATGGTCGCTCAAAAAGTCAGTGGCAAGCCTTGGAAAAGAAATTAACTTCCCTCTCAGGTTCTACTTCCGTGTTAGGAAAAGTATTTATTTATTTATTTATTTAAAGCTGTGTTAAAAGGTAGCTATCACTAGAAAGGTACAGTAATGAGGAAAGGTTCAGGAAATTACCTAGGTAAATTAAAATCAATGGCTTTGCTGAAAAACGAAAGGACCAAGAGTCTCAGAATTCTTACTAATATAGAAATATCTGATACTGTTAAGTCTTTTTAGACTTTCTGCTATTATTAAAAAATGAATACAGGAAATTTTACTAAACACAGAAGGACCATTGCATATCAAGCCAAGATCTGCTTCCATTAACTACCAGCCACATGCTAGTGTCTCCCTTGTTCATCAGAATGACATCACAGAGATGGGAAGTGAACAAGTTCAATCAGTTTCACATCATTAGTTCAGCAGTAGTTTCCTTTAAAGGTGCCTTTAAGAAGCACTTAATTTAATGTCATATCAAGCATGATCCATCAGTGTGTCCTTGATCACATGAAAAATTGGATTTCTTGCATACAGTGCACCAAACAAAGGCAGTCCAGAATTCACATTTTAAAAATGAGTAGTGTGACAGCAGCAATCATTGTCTTGTACACATTGATCTGTGTTCTGGCAAAGACTTCCTATTAAAGTCCCGAAGAGAGGCTGGCAGATTCTATGGTATGAAGCTCCCTGAGAGTGAAGCAGTGAAGTAAGCTAAAAACTTGTTTTAAAAAATGAAATGGTCTCTTGAAACCCTGTAGGGTTTTGTTGCTTGCTCAGGACAGAAAGAGTGTATTATGCTAGAGATTTGTGCACATCCTCCTTGTGCTGCACAGAGAGATGACAGCAGCATTGAAATAGAAGCTATAAAGGATTGAAAACACCACTGATCCAATTATTAATATTTCTATCTTCAGATCAGATTTGAACTATATATCTGCACAGTACATCACTAATGAAATGCAGCTTCCTCTAGGATGGAGGCTCTTGCTTAGCTGATGTGCACAGCATGATGCCAGAAAGAAAGGAGAGAGAAAATGTAGTTTTAGTACATCATGGAAAGCCCCTGCTGCTGAGGAAAGTGCAATGGCATCTGTAGGAGCCAAGCTGCTCTCAAAGTAAGGTAAAATGGGAGTAACTATCAGAAATTCAATGGAATAATGATACTGGCAAGAGAAAATAATCAGGCTACTATGTCCATCAAGAGAAGACAAGGCTGCTGCTTCTCCCTGCTGACTTTTCCTACTTTCAGTTCTCATTTGCTAACAATAACAAAGGAGCCTTTTCCAGACTATAAAGTTATTGTATGTCTACATCAAGCAATGGAGCAGAATGGAAAGCTGCTTAATCCACTTAAAGATCAAAATTGCTAAAATCCCATACAGTGCAGTGCAAACTTTCTGGCCTGGATCTGAAAGAAATATAATTTTGCTGAATCAGTGCTCTGGACAATTTAATAGTCATTGAGCCTGAGTGAGTCCTATTAGATTGTACTGTACTGCACCTGGTCACAAACTGGTTCTGATTTACTTGTCTTAAGTGCCTTAGAATCATCTTCTCTTTCCTTGTGTTTTCAGCATTGGAATAGTGAGGGTAAGCTAGCACCTGTGTGCTGCTGTTTTTTTGTTGTGGCTGTTTTGTTTTGATGACTATGTGAAAGTTTAAACACTTTCAAACCTAGGGCCAAATACTGCTGTTGGTGAGAGCATCTGGAATTTCTTAATTAAGAAACTAGTGGACATGACCTGTTGTGAAAAAGCACTCATGTTCAGTTTGGGGGGGGAGTAGGGGGAAAGCTTAGAAAGCTGATTTCTTGACAAACCCACATTTGTTTTAAAAAAATCAAATAGCAAAAAAAGCCTGCAACACACTGTTTTCAAACATTTTAGATTATTAGCAGTGAAAGAAAATTGATGATTCAGCTAGTCAAATTATAACTTCTGTTTTGCGTTTTACATTGTTGAATGTGTATAACCATAAGAAAGTGCTACAAACAGTAAATTTATGCATGTTTTGTAGAATAATTGGATCATAGGTCTTGGTTGAAAGAAACCTTTTAGACCATCAAGTTCCAACTCTTTTGCCATGGGCAGGGACACCTTCTGACAGACCAGGTTGCCCAGAGCTCAATCCAACCTGGTGTTGTCAGCAAATTTGGCAAAGGTATACTTAGTCCCACTGTCATTATCATTGCCAAAGATGTTAAATAAGGCTGTCCCTAATACCAGCCCCTGAGGAACACTGCCTGTTGCTAGTTGGCAGTTTAATGTTTTCCAACAGAAAATGGTATGTTTTCATAGATAGACACACTCAGCACTCACAGAAACAAAACCAGCACCAATGACCTTATCCTATTCCACTCTTCCTGATAAAGTTCCATTAGTGGGAAATATATTCTCATACATATGTACAGCGTGGATCCCTCCAGCTGGTGGACAATTCATTAGCTGCCCACAAGCTGCTCTAGAATCCCAGTCTTCCCAGTTGCTGATACCTTGAAATACAAGACCCTGGGACTGGAAAACCCTCACACAGGCACAAAGAGAAACCCAAATGGACTGCTGATTCACTCGTCCTGGATCTTCATTCTTTTTAGATGCCTCAGTCCTAGAGAGATAGTGAGGAAGACTGTCACACACAGACACACACACAAACACATAGACTCACAGGCTCTTCCTCTCCCTCTCTCTCCCTCTTCCTCACTCTCTCTTTTTTTTTTTTTTTTTACCTTTAAACGAAAATTTAAAAAATTGAAAGCAAACAGAAAGAAGAAATATTACTTATTACATAAGCTACCTGTCCATTACTTATTGTAGAAGGAAACAATAGGAGACAAATAACTCCTCAGTCAAAGTTTCAGGTTCTGATTTACAAAATTTAATACAGTTGAAGTGTTAAGGCTGCTGAGCTTCTGATTAGCGGTAGTTATGATTTTTTTTCATGTGAGGTTTTTCTCTGGAAAAACAGAAAAGGATCAATTGACAAAATTTTTGTTTTGCTTTTAGATAAATTATCAAAGCATTAATTATTTATGTTTCAAATAAAAAAAAAAAATGTGAGCACAGCATCTTGGAAAATTTTGGCTAATTGTTATATGATTAAACCAATAATATGGAAATGAAATATAGGAAAGGTAGGAAATGTGCTTGAAGGAACTGAGGTAATAATTTTTCTAGATTGTCTAGATTTTGACTTTCTACACTTATTTGGGATGACAATATTTTTCAATCTCAAAAGAATTCCCATACATTGAAAGCATACATTGTGCTTAACTATTGATTAATGGCAACTCTAATGGGAAAATTAGATGTCATAAGTGAAGTAGTTATAATGAAGAATTAGAATATAAGTTTTTTTCTTGTTCTTATGAATTCGTAAATAGATTCTTACATATCAAATTCAAGTCAGCAAAAGTCAACAGAAAGGCTCTAATTAACATGAATATGCTTTGGATCAGGTCCGAAGTCCTTAAAACATATTTATAAAATACGCCTTAGATGATATGTTAGCTTGTAAATCTTCAAGTTATGAGGACAATAAAGATGTTTTTTTTTTTTTTTTCAGATTTTGATTAAGTTTCTTCTTTACTTCCTAAGCTTCCATAAACAAAGATGATAAATCAAAAGATGATAAAATTTTCAAAATACCAGTGAATTCAATTTTCATGAAGATTAATGAAAGCTTCTCTTTGTGGAGAATAAATCTTAGATATCTTTAAATGATAATGTTTATTACATAAAATTTGCAATACAACTGTGTTGCTTATTTTTAGCTAGCTAGCTGTGGGGAAAATACAATGGTGACTTCCCTTTTCTGTGGAATATATGTTCTCAATTAATGGATTTTATTTGTCATTGATATGTTTAATTGTCTTTGAAGTAGATATGATGCAGAGTTTCTTAATTTGTATTAAACTGTGCTGAGGTAATAATGATTTACTTCAGAAATTACCCAATGTGTCTTCCCCTCACTTTTCCGAAAATTCGTAATACTGTTACATTGCTCCAATACATCAAAAAATACGAAATCCTACAATTGTGAGTGAAAAATCAAACTTGTTTTAGCTGAGGCTTAGTCTGATGTCTCTTTAATGCCTTTATGTGGTATAAGTATTAGTACAGTAAGGTATATCACATAAACCACGTAGGTCAGCTCCTAGTATATTGATATGAGAGAAGGCATTTCTGGACTCGCTTCTAAATGTAAATATTATTAAAGGAATGTAAAATATGTGCCCCAACATATATGAAGTAATGTGCTGCTCATCTTACTTATTTTAACTAGTGGTATAAATTTTAATTAATCTCAAAATAGTCAAGAAAAAAGTAAATATCAGTGAACAAATGCATCAGCATAGAATTCTTGTTAAACAAGTCTTTCCCAAAAGGCAAGGGAAATTTCCTTTTCTGTTAGCATGTGAGGAAATAAATTAAACAAACAAGCAAACAAACAAAAAACAACCAAACAAAAAACACAATTTAAAGATAGACCTGATGTTTATATGGAATTTTATTCCTAACATTGTGATTTCTGAAGAAAATAGTAAGAAATAAGAATATTTGTGTTGATCATTCTTAAACAGTACAAAATTAATGTTTATCTGTTGTGTAGCATGTGGTGTTTGATATTGCAGTTTTACAACTTTATTCTTTGTTCTGTGCAAATCTAAAAATGATAGCTAAATGAAAATTCCAGCTCAGAATGTGCTATACAGCCTCACACAGTACATGGATCTGTTTTTCTGGGTAGAAGTAGAGATTAATCAAGGAACTATTTCAATTTCTTTCTCATAATATGAATGTTATCTAAAATGCAAGTTCAATTTACCATAGCAATTTTCAGAAATACAGACTGTTATCATTATCTGTCTTGTCAAACAATCTATCTGAGTTTACCTCCAGTAGATAGTATCAAAAAGACAGTCTGGACTTTTCTCAGATAAAAAAATACACTGTGTTGTGATTGTAGAAGAGTGGCCATACTCTTCCTACGAACTGTAGAAAAGATTTTAGTGCCTGTGTAATGCCTTATTAAATAGCATAGAGTGGGTGACACCGGACCCATCTTGACTAAAGTAATTTACTACTACTCTAAAACAAAAACATGAGAGTCTTTTGGCTGTTGTATCAGTGCAAAATCTAGCATTTTTCTCTTTGGCTCAGTAATTTATTCTAATAATTCTCCAGCTTCTTTTTTTCTTATTTTTCCACTTTTTTTCTTTTCTTTGTTGAACAGAAATCAGAATAATTCTACTGAAATTGAGGTACTCAGTGCACTACTCTGGGAACAATACATGACATGTTCCACATGGAAAAATGGAACAATAAATTTCCTTATGAAAAATGTGATGTATCATTACCTTTTCTTTACTGAAATGCGTACCCTTCATCTGCTATAGACAAGCCAGTGAAGATATTTAGTTCTGTAGCTCTAGTTGCATGCTTCTGTGCTGAATTCCTCTGCTATTAATGCACAGCAAACTGTATAATGTACAACTGTGTTTCCTATGTTAAAGAAATGTGGGTAGATTGTGCAAAAAAAAAAAAAAAAGTTATTTTAAAAGACCATTTCTGTGCAGTGCTATGAAATGGCACATTTGCAGTTGGCTATTACAGTATCTTTACCATTTTTTTTCAATTTTCATAATGATCAACTTTAAAGGCTCATTTTTTTTCCAAACAACATTATCTAGCCCACATCACAGTAACAACACTTAAAGTTTCTTGCACAACTGTATAGCTAATATTTTATTTTATAGGGGAAAAAAAAATGTGCCTTTTAAATCTTCTGAATTGGTGCTTATATTCATAAAAATACAATAATTACAACAACAATCAAACGACTAAACCAAAATTTAATATTTTAGTAATGTTTATTTTTAGTACGTTTCAGTGGGATCCTGCTGAATATGTTTCAGTGACACACTCATCCTGAATCTATTTTCTTCCTTCTTTCCTTTTTTTTTTTCTTTTCTTTGTAAAACAGAAATAAAATAAATTCTACTGAAATCAAGATACACAGTGCACTAACTTGGGGATGCTACTCCAGCTACTCCACATGGAGGAAGGGACCAATGAGTTTCTTACTCAGTTTTGGATGTCCTTCTTCATTATGAGTAGAGCATAGCTCAGAGATACATCAGTTTTACTGGCAGGAAAAAAGTTTTTTCAGAGTTCAAAGAATTTGTGATTGAACCTGTATGCTAATATGATCCTGAATGCATGCCACTTTGGAAGCAAAAAAACATGAGTATTAATTTACATCTGTTAGAATTGCCCACATTTGCATGAAAGTTATGGATAGAAGAAAAAAAAAAAAAAAAGCCCGCCAGTTACATCAGTATTTTCCTCTGAGATGGTCCTTAACTCCAAAAGAAGGCTTATTAATGTTTATTTCAATCCAAGAAACTTCAATTCATTTGTAGACAGAGATCTGAAGGGTTTAAATACTCTCCAGGCTCCCTGCCAGCAGATAACTGTGGGCAGAAAAGGTAGACTGAATCAAAAAGTAAACAACGTTTTAGTCCACTGAGAAAGATGCTTGGAGCTTGATAATAAAGACAGAAGGATTATATCCTGCCTTTTCTTCAGGGATGAAGTAGTGCACAGCTTCCTGTTGATTAATATTCTAAATCTTTTGCTTTCATGTTTGGTCTTGCCACAGACTTATTTCAAGTGGGAAGTTCAATTCCCAGCTGTGTAAAGTTTGGTTTTCATATTGATGAAGAAAATTTGAAATTATCTGTTTACAAAAATGCAGAATTTTTGATCTATGATTGGTGAGCAAATTCAGAGTCACCTCCTACAGCGTATGTTTAAATTCTCTAGTATGAGCCCTGCAGAGCAGTGAAAAAAATTCTCAGAGAAAAGATGTTAAAGAATCCTGGTTTTCTTGATGTTCAATAAAAAATCAATGATGGTATTTGATTTTCATCGAAAACTTTTCTTCTGATCCAAGCAGAAATCATTTCAAAACTGTGCAGTTCATGGACAATTTCAATATGATTAAAATTATATTACTAAGCTAAAAATGTACAGTATGCTCCGCCTTCGTGATGATTTTGTAAAAAAACATTCAAATTAGATAGCAATCTTATATTGAAGTTATTATATTTGTTCTGGAAAGGTCACCTGTAGAAATTTAAATATTCAATTAATAACTTTGTTAATTTGCCAGTAGGTATAAAAGTGAGTATTAGTTATAACAGTAATTTGTTTATTCATCCAAAATTATTAGATTTTAGTTTCCAAACCATTTCACATGCCTTCTCACTGTTTTGTGTTGTTACGTCATTCTGCTGTGCATGGAAGATGGTCCTCATTACTGTGATTGAACACGTTCGTTTGTATGCACTGTGATTAAAGAGACATTATTCTTTGTGTAACCTACTTCTGGGCTCAGGATCTGGTGAAATATGCAGTGTGATTTACAGCTACCTTATTTATACTGTAATCTGCCTTTCCAGATTCCCCTGGAGGGCTGCCTTTCAGAGCACAATTGTCCTAACACTGCACGCAGAATCAAGAACAGGACCAAATAACATTACAATTTCAAATTATAAATGCAATACAATTTCATTTGCAGTTTATAAAAAAAAAGTATAAACAGTAGAAAAATCAAAATGTTTGATTTCATCAGAGTATTACAGTGTTCATTTCTGATATGATTTCCTGGTTGAAAAGTCTGAGGTTCTAGATTGATTTATCCATACATTAAACACATGTATGTTATCAACGTTTCAGCTGATGCTGTATTGATAATATCATACAAAATTAAATCTATTTCATTTCTCTCCTGGAATGAAGAAAAGCGAACATTATTTTTTACACAAATGAGACAAAGTATTTTTCAATGAAATAATTCTCAATAACAACATTTTCTATTTCAATCTCATCGATAGGTTGAACAATAAAAATAAATCAAGTGCAAAATAAGCATACTTATGTGAATGTGCTACTGTACTTCCACTGTCTGCTATTCAAAGATGTGCTTTCCAGGGATGAATAACAGTATTTCAAAAATACAAAACGGAAAGCAAACTTATTTTGTCCAGTAACTATGCATTTATTTTTGATCATTTTGAGTAAAGCGTATTGCAGGTGTGAATTTGTGTAGGCCGAGTTTTACTTGAAATGAAAATAGCTTGCTGCCAAACTTGCAACTTTTCACTTTTGATTATTCGGAGTGTGAAAATTCTCATTTTATGGAAGTTCTTCAGTCAGGAAACTGCTCAGAGTAAAACAGGAAAGGTTATTTTGTGATGTCTTGAGAAAACAGAAAAAAAAAAAAAAAAAAACTTCCATATTTGATTCTTATGCAAATAGGAAGGAATATTTTTTAACTATGTGACTATCTGTAAGATAATAGATAATCATTGAACAAATGGTGCTGAAGGAAGTAATATGTTATTTTTATACACATTTATATGCTTATAAGTACTAAAAGATGAGCAGAGGTTAGGAGTGTTGATCTCACAATATTTCCTTTAAAAAATTATGAAATTGTGTTTTATAATGTTAATTACTTCCTAAGTTTGCAGTACCTACCTATCAGTAAAGGCAAACATTGGTCAGATACTGAGAGAATTACCATTTCTGTAGAATTCTGTCAGAACCTTTTCCCTCTTCCTGATCAATACTGGATCAGTGTCATTACTTGGGAACAAATACGCAAGCTGATGGAACTACTGAAAAAAATATCAGTTTGGGAAGTGATGCTCCACATCTTACATTTTTCATGTCTTCTTTTCTCCTTCATAATCTTTGCAGCCTGGTTTTAGAAAATAAGGCAAGAAATCAGATTTAACATTATTCTCATTTCATATTTGTCCTCTTAATCAGAATGCTTCCCCTTGATAGCTATGAAGGATTATCTACCCCAGGTACGTAGGTAAAACGCAATGCAGACATTCTGTATATATAGAGAGAAAAATAATTTTTCTGCAGAGTCAAATATAATTATATTTCCAATTTTCAAAAATGACAGACACGAGCCATAAATTCTTAGGTTTGTATGTTATAGCATCTCATTGAAGTAATATTTGTAATATAACCCATACTGGGTAAGGTAATACAAATTGTCATTGCTAGGAATTTTTGAGCCATTTATTTAAAAGGAAGGCTGCAATGTTGGTGTCTACATCTGAGTTTCTCTGAATTTTTTCCTTCCCTCCTCTCTGATCATAATATAGTAATATTAATAATGAGATGGTTTCATGACAGAAACCAACAGTGTCTGTATGCTTGAACACAACACTGTACGTCTGGGAATGTTTTACTAAGAGATTTCTGGAACAGTAATGTTTATTTTGTATCAGTAGAATGCAAATAGAGGAACTATAAACAGTCCTCACACTCCATCACTTAACATCCTATGCACTACCTTTTAAGACTTAAAGAGCCCCACCACAGCCTATTTTAAAGTAAAGGTAGTTAGAAATGATGGGTACTTGTGGAGAGTAATGAAGGTGCATGCCAAAAAAACATTTTAAAATCAAGGGGAAAACAGTACATCAAAAAGTCAGCATGTGCCTATATACAGGAACAAGCCTTTGCATTTGCAAGTAGATTTCTACTTGCACTTTAGATAAAATTGTTTATGAGCTTTACAGTTGTTTAGAAGCTTTTCTTGGTGATGCAGGTATTTTGATATGAATAAGACAAAGCCTGACTATTCCTGTAAGTTGTACTGTGCCCGTTTCTAGTCCCCTCAATTGAATTTAGATCATATGGGATAAATAAAAATTGACTTACTGTCTTTTTCTCTTTTTGCTGGAGAAAACCATCATTTTGAACATTATTTCTAAAACTGTGCCTCTCTATGATGAGTTTTAATGCCATTGCAGATATTTTGAATACAGCTTTCCTGTCCAAAAAGAGAGGGAATTGCAAACTCATAAACAGCTGGCAGGATAATTTTATGTATGCATCACAATGTCTGGAGTAGCACACACAGCAGAACAGCAGGGAGATCTTTTGCCCATGAGTAATTCCTGTCAGGTGCTGTGGGAAGATGTGGACAGGTAAAAGAGATATCTAGGCATTTCCATTGGGCAGAGCTGGTAGCATACTAAGAACTCAGCCAGTTGCCTTTTCAGCCTTCTTTTCCTCCTTCAAGTTCTATACCAAAGAGAAGTCAAAGATGATGCTGGTTTAAAGTCTGAGTTCTAGCAGCCAGCAGCATTGAAGGCTGTATGCTGTAATAATTCAGTTTCCGCTGTAATAATTCACTTTCCACTGTATATGTCCATTTTGCCTGTGTGTTCTGAATCTTATTTCAGTATTAAGTACAACACTAGATACTATTTTTCCCATTATTTACACACAAACATAAAACATCATAGCATGAAATCAGCAGTTATTGCACAAAGGTTAACACAGGCATATCACCGAAGACATAATGCTCTCTTCTCCTTAGGAAGAAGAAGAAAAAAAAAAACAACAGTGAATTCTATCTTGGCTCTTGAGTGGGCTGGATCCAGCCAGTCAGAGGAAATCTGAACTGGAACTTGTCAAACAGCTCTCCTGCATTCTATCCTATTTTCAATGAATTGCACTACTTCCAGACAAACACCCTGAAGAGAAGGCGCAGCTACAATTGTTGTTGCAACAATCCTTGGATGGCGTAATGCTCACAGGAAAAGGGGATAAAAGATTTGATTTGCACTTTAATGTAGGTTTATTTATAATTTAAAAGCAGAATACATTTCCTGTTTAAAGCTTGAAGTCTAACTTTGGAATGTGGCTTTTGGGCAGAGGCTAAGAGATGTCCTACATTTTGTTATTTCTGGAGTCTTTTAGGCTTTATGGGAGAGGGAAATATCATACTTAATGCAATTTAATTCCTTTTCATCTTAGTTGATGTTTATGGAATATAATTCATAAATGTCTACAGATTTGCGTGATTATAGTCAGTCTTTCAAAACATAGTCCTTAGCCTTTCACTTTCATGAGCACTAAAATTCAATCAAAACTACTTTTAAAGCAAGTAAAAGCTATAGTGGCAAATCTATTAAAACATGTTTAATCATTAACTTCTTTGATTTAACATCTGTCTAAAGCATAACATCAAAATCTGAATAATTTATCATGTAATTGCATAAAAGCTCAAGTAATGTAAGGCATTAATTAAAAATTTATATGAAATTCAGAAGAAGAAAGCTAAGGAGGAACTATTTGATTACCCACTCAGTATGTTGACTGTAGTTATTTTGAAACAGTGATCTGCTGTATTACAAATCATAAATTCACAACTATGAAAAATACCTGTTAGGATTCTCTGATGATTTTCTGAAAAGTATTAGCCATAGATTACCTCAGTCTATAGTGTGATGTATAGATAGGTCAGTTCCTCAAGGAATCATTCATCTTTCACTCTCACAAGCTATTATCTTCACTGTGTATGCAAACTGCTGTGTAAACAGGGCTTTCAGAAATTTCTGAACTTTGCTTCACAAACAGATTTTAGTTTTTCTTCTTAGTCTCATCTTCAGTCAGTCACAGACAAATACGATAGCAAAAAACAACAACAACAACAACAACAACAACAAAAAAAACCCTACAACTCTGATGTTCAGTACAATATGAGGAAGAATAATGAACAGCTATTACATCAACCATTCCATCTCACCAAATAATCTGTTAACTTTTACAGTTTAGGCAAACTAGAGAAGTTTTACATTGAGTTTTATTCTTTTATAGTCAGCTAATAGTATTTGAAAGAGGAATTATTTAAAAACTGCCACTTGTGCCAAACTGTCTTTAGAAATGAAAAAAAAAAAAAAAAAATTGGCTCTGACAGCAAAGGATCCAGATGGATACAAAAATAAGCACAGATTTTAATCTAAACAGGTTTGTCTGTCACAAAATCTGAGCCTGATTTACAAAGTTCTCTCTTTAACACTCTCACCATAGCCTATTTGTATGAATCATTCACTGAGATATCCATATGCAAATGAGTACTTAAGAAACTTGGCCACAAGTTTTGCATGTATTTAAAGAAATGTAAAGAACAAGTCACTCTAGTTTGGGATACTTTCTGAACAAACATTTAGAAAACTATGATCTTCCTTCTTAAATACACCAGTTATTATTTAGACTAGAACTGGTAACTGTCCTGAAATCTAGAATTACTTGAGAGAAAGTTTATGATCCCCTTCCCCCCCCCCCTCCCCTCCCCCCCCTCTCCCCCCCCTCTCCCCCCCCTCTCCCCCCCTCTCCTCTCCCCCCCTCTCCTCTCCCCCCCTCTCCTCTCCTCTCCTCTCCTCTCCTCTCCTCTCCTCTCCTCTCCTCTCCTCTCCTCTCCTCTCCTCTCCTCTCCTCTCCTCTCCTCTCCTCTCCTCTCCTCTCCTCTCCTCTCCTCTCCTCTCCTCTCCTCTCCTCTCCTCTCCTCTCCTCTCCTCTCCTCTCCTCTCCTCTCCTTTTAATAAAATGAAGTCTTTCTTTTGATTCTGCCTACTGCCACTTAAGTCTTTTCCTACCTGCTCAGAGAATTAGATATATTTCATCTGCTTTAGGAGTATTTTATTGTTCCTCCGTCTCTTTGCGAGAAGGAAATTATTGTTCCCAGTGTTCTCAACTTGACACTGCTAGAGAAAAAAAAATGATCAGGACTACCACAAACAAAATGTAAAATAGAAGACACACTTAAGAAAAATAATATGGAGTTGACATGATACTAACAGTCAAGAACATTAATGACATTTTGGATAGCTCACAAGAGACATGAAAAGATCAACTGCCAGTGTTTTGAAAATAATCTTGGAAATATTTACATTTATAAAATCAAAATATTTAAAAACGCACACTGCAGATAAGTGACTGTAATTTAGAAGATACTTTGCAACTTTAAAATGCTGAGGGAGCTCTCTCTTAGTAGTAGGTTTAATAAATAGACAATTTTCTTTCTCAAAGTGGAATGTTTGAAAGATCCAAACACAGATCTTACATTACAAATTGAAAATGTTTAAGATGCTTAAAAATCTGATTGAACATTATTTTCTGCGCTTTTTGATTCTTGTTCTCTCCGTTCCCCTTCCTTTTCCCTTTCCCTTTTTCCTTCCCCTCCCTCCTTTCCTTTTATTCATTCTTTTAGTTTAAAGCTATTCTACCTTATCCTATCACTATCAGACCATGTAAAAGGTTGGTCTGCCTTCCTCCTCCCACCAACCAATCACTAAAAAAGGAACATTATGATATCGTTTGACACCTCTCCTGTAGTCAGTTTCTGAAATTTCAGGGAAGTTTATATTAAATACCTCAAAATATATATGGCTAATTGTAAATACTAATAATAAAAAAATCTGTCATAGCATCTGTAGCATAGTCATGAGCCACTGTGTAACTGGCAGCGTTATACACTTTCCAATTGCCTGGCCTCTATTTTCACATAGCATTTGTCTAACTTCAGCCTTTGTGTATTGCTGTGCCTTTGTCAGAAGAAAAAAAAGTAAAAACAAAATAAAACAAACAAACAAACAGAAAAACACAGTCCCATATACTTAGATAGGAGAATATAAGCACAAAGACAAAGCATCCTTCAGTCTTCTCTATAGTAAGTTTCATGTATTTATCCCTTCATAAGATATTCTTGAGTCTTTTTTATCAACTGTGTTAGACATTTTTCTAGGACTTTCTTTAAACAGCCACAGAACTGAACACACTGTGTCCCATCAGTGCTATGTTGAAATATAAGATTTCTTTTTTTCTCTTTTTCTTTAAAGTTTTCTTTATCAACTTTGACAAAAAGTCTGTGGAGAATGAAAAATTACAGAACGTTAATGAAGTCTAATATAATACTTTTTATGCCTGAAGCTCATATAGGCTGCACATTCTAATTTGTTGTTTGTCTGTATGACAACCTCAGGTTTTGATGAATAAATTAGAGTTGTTGAGCTCAATTTTTTCCTCAGGTTTTCTATGCATACTTCACAAGCTGCTGCTCAATCTCATTGTAGAATCTCTATTTTTCACTCTAAATTCAAAATCCTATCTTCTGGAGATATTCTGAGGATAAATCTGTAAAATAATTGGTGGATAATTTTATTATCTGAACAGGACTACTCACAAGTTGAAAATTAGTAGGTAGATTGGTTGTTGAATTAGAGCTTAGATCTCTACAGGTAAAATTTTTGCATAGTGATTCATTGAAGGAGGCAGACAAGAGTTCTGGTGCTCAGAGTGGAGATATTAACATCTTATTCAAATGGCAAGTAAAATCTTTATATATTGTGTTTATAAGTTCAATTCCACCTCTCAAAGAACCCCAACCAGTATTCAGAGAAGCTAAGAAAAAATTTAAATTGTAAAGACCTTAGACATCTGCAGCATGAAAGGAGTATGATCAAATAGCTACAAACAAATTAATAAACCAAGTTTTACTGGCACGAGTAAGAAAACTACTGAGAAATGAAGGATTTGTGGGGTACAACATGGTTTGTGCAGAAGAGAAGATTATATTGCAAGGAGGAAAAAAATTGTGAGAAGCTAGGTTGCCTCCTTGAACACACTTGTGAATTCCTTCTCAGATTCTAAGTTGACTCCTTGAATATCCTGACTTGTTAATTCCTTCCTTCCTACAATTTAATTAAAAAATCAAATATCAAATTCTTCAACAAGAAGTTAATATGCACCAGATGGAAAGCTGATATAGCTACCTATCTGAAAAGGCCATCAACTTAGTCTAAAAGAGAAAGAAACAAAAATAAAATTAAACAGGATGAGTAGCTCTTACTTCTTTTAGAGTAGCAGTGTTGAAGAAAGATAATTACTTGGAAACATAATGCTACTCATTAATGACATGATGTCAAAACAATATTCAAATATATACAGTGTGAAAACTTTGAAATTTTAACTAACTGTATATTTTTATTTCAGAAGTATTTAAGCAGTAATAATTTTACATTATGAGGATTTTGTTCTTTAGACTGCTTGATATGCAGGATTGACATTTTGTTTTTAGCCGAATAGATTTAAGTCAGATGTCTCAAAATTTCCCATGAAAAGTAAGTTTTGAGTGGAAAAAGGTATCAGTGTGATTTATTTTTGTGTTTGTAGTATTCTTGTGGACCTCAGAACTTAAAATTCTGCCATTGTCTTGCAAAGACTTCGATTAGAATGGTTACTGATTTGGTGGCCTCATGTCCAGGAGTGTCAGTAATCTTATAACACAGGCTGCTCAACACTGAGCTTCTGCGTCTGTTAGCTCAAAGCACTGGCATCATCAGAATGTGAGAGAGATCAGGGGAATGATGCCTTTAAAGACTTCAGTTTCGATCACAGTCACTTAATGAGAAAGATCTGTGTGGTTAGAAAATTGTATCCAGTTTTAGCCATCAGGACAGAGCCAATCCAGAATGAATTGTTTTGACCTATTTCCTTAGGTAGTGCTAAAGAAAATCAGCAGATTCTTGTAAAATATTACAATTGCAATGGAACATTCTTTTCAAACAGCAAACTTGACTTTGGAATTTTTTTAGTTGGGCAATATCACTGAGAAACCTACACCAGAGTTACAGACAGTTTAGTGTTGCCTCAAGCTGATTAAAGCATAATCTACAAAGATGTGCAGCCTTGTGAAACAGCCTATTCTGGAAGGTGAACCATGAGCAAAAGTACAATCTGCCTCATATGAAAGGTTAAAAAAGTAATCTCTCTCAATTGATTTCACTGAGACAATGAAATTAGAGACGGTACAGAAAATTACTCTCATGAAAGAATCAATTGATCTCATTTATACTGGACCTATTGTATGGACAGCCCAAACTTTGAGCAAATGAGGAACTAATTAGAGGATTTAAACAGTCAGCATACAGACCAGCAGTCGAAAATTTCCACTACAGATTTCAGGCAGTTCTGTAACTCAGCTAGTCTCAAAGAGAAATTTATTTTCAGGCTATTACTGTATGAACCAGCATCTAAAATTGGGAACCAGTAAAGTTAAACTGTCTGATTAATGCAAATTTTCTAAGGGCATGTTAATATTGACTTTATAAGTAAAACAATTGAGAACAAAACTTGCATCCTTTGGGTAAAAGTCTGCACCAGTGAGTGAGTAAACTCTTCCCCTAAAAAGTCTGTTATAGGTCTCCCTCAGGATTTCGGGCTGGTCCCTCTAAATTACTTTTCCCTTCACTTAAGAGGCCTGTTGCCATGTTCAGAATTAATATACTGTTCTTTTCACTATGGCCTGTATTCATATTTTGTAGATTTTCTTTAAAAAACTTACTCTCTGGACTACTTGCCTTTACTACTCTAGTTGTTTCCAGTTTACTAAATGTTTATGAGAAATTACCCCCTCCCTCCCCTTTTCTTCTTCCCTCTGTTTTTTTACCCTCAGCATCTAAGTTTACTGTTTTTGTCTCTGAAGGCTTTTAGGGTGTGAGCCCCTCCAACCCCAAGAGTTAGAACATGTATACACCTTTGTAAATATGCATCATCTTCCCCTCATATTAGGTTTTGTCAGGTGATCTTTATTAGTTAAACACACCTACAAATATATGGAAAAAAATAGTTGAACTATTTTCATTTTGAAAATGCATTTTTCTAAAAATGAGAAAAGAACGAACAAGACTAGCAAACTAAAGCAAAGAAAGAAAAAAATGACTGGAAGTTTTAGTTTTTTTTTTTTCCCCAAATCCTTTTTGTTATGATTTTCTAAACATTGCTGTACAAAATGAAACATACTCAAAAGGTGTCTGTGGAAAGTTCCAAATGTGTTCAGCTTCTATGCAGATCTAAAAAAGTCAACTGTCTAAATCTCTTAAAAATAGAATCATCATCTGCTGGTTGTTTTACATTAGCTGCTGAACCCTCTGCTGTTCCTTTATTATGGAAGCACAATAGTTTCTTTGGCACTTGACCTCCCAGCTTCCATTTCACTTCTTTTCTCCTTTCCTTCTCTCTGTTCTGCACTTTATCTCAGTCTCTTAAGACCTCCTCCTTAATTTCTCCATTCTCTCCGGCATTAAAAATAACCACCGAAGCTCACTGTGCCAGTCCCTTTCTTATTGCTTCTGCTCTTTCCTCATTTATTTTCTGTGTAGCTACTTTAGTATCCTTACTGATATATTTTATATATTTTATATATATTTTATATATTTTCCATTCATTGACTCTTAGATATGAAGTCATTTCATTCCACTTCATTAGCTTCCGAAAGGTCAACATAAAATTTTTGAATGGTATACAGATCTGCTTTTGGTAATTCTAATGAGTCTGTTGCCGTGATATTTAGATATAGATTGGTGTACAGTACTACATTATGCAATGAATTAAATGATTTCCCTTAAGTTATTCTCAAAAGATTAACTAATCTCTGCTTGGAAAAAGCCTAGGTTACTCCTTATACTTCATTCACATGAAAGATGGGTAATCTAGCTTTGAATTCTCTGTAAGTTGTGCTCTATATTCAAGACATAGTAAATTGCCAAAGAGGTTTTGAAGCAATACTGTGAGAGACTGAGAGTTTCACATTAGTGAAGACTCACTCTTTTTTAAGAAAAAAGTTGTTCAATTAGAAACCACTATGGGTCTCTATAAAGAAAAAAGGGAACGTGCTGCTATTAAAATCTCATGATTTCTTGTTAATAAGCCAACCTCTTTCTCTATTCCAGTGTGATGGCAAATCCTAAAAACCATAAAGTATTAGCTATGTAATATGACTGGCATCAGCATAAGCCAGTTAATACATTAAGAAACAAAACATTTTCATCAGGTGAAAGGCTTAAGTTTTTTGAAACACAGCTGAAACAAAGAATGATAAAATACCTTTAAATTATTCCAGTTCAATGCTATTAAATGTTTTACATACATAAACAGGCGGAATAACGCAACTCACTCGCTGAATTGATAACAACCATAACAGCTCTTAATGTGTAGGTGAATGTGTGATAGGAGCTAATCCACACTTAATAGTAATTAACAACAATTAATTAAAGGTATACATGACTGGATTTAAGAGTCTGATTATTCAGGCACCTGATTTGATGAAACATCTAGGTTATTAGGTTGGTAACTGTCCCATTTTCAGTTATGATTAATTATGAGTGTAAGAATGATATTAAATACTGATTTAGTTTATCTCATCAGAATGTAGCTTATGTTCCTCATACAACCGTACTTATGTTGTTATAGTTGATTCACTTAGTTTATAACAACTTATTAAATTCAGCAGTTTATGAAAAATGAATCAAATGGTGATTCATATGAAGATCCTGGTGGATGAAGAGCTGGACATGAGCCAGCAGTGTGCACCTGCAGCTCAGAAGGCCAACAGTATCCTGTACTGCATCAAAAGAGGGGTGGCGAGCAGAGAGAAGGAGGTGATTATCACCTTCTACTATGCCCTTGAGAGACCTCATCTGGAATACTGCATGCAGGTTTGGGGCCCCTAGCACAAGAAAGGTGTGTTACTGGAGCAGGTCCAGAGGTGGGCCATGAAGATGATCAAAGGGTTGCAGCAACTTGTAGGAAAAAAGGTTAAGGTATCTGGGCTCGATTAGCTTGGAGAAGAGAAGGATTCAGGGAGACCTCATTGTGGCTTTCCAGTACTTGGAGGAATCTTATGAGCAGAAGGATCAACTTTTTATCCAGTCTGATAGTGAAAAGACAAGGGGGAATGGCTATAAAATAAAAGTAGGGAGATTTAGGTTAGATGTTAGGAAGAAATTCTTTACTCAAGAGAGTAGTGAGGCACTGGAACAGGTTGTCCAGAGAAGCTATCAATGCCCCATCATTGGCATTCATGGCCAGATTGGATGGGACCCTGCACAACCTGATCTAGTGGTTCACAGCCCTGACCATGACAGTAGGGTTGAAACTACTTGATCTTCCAACCTAAGCCATTCTCTGATTCTGAGATTCTATGATTAAGGTGGTTGAAATGCTAATTAAAGTGGTGAGTCCTCCCTCTGTCTTCCAATTACTAATACACAACTTAATGGTGTATGCTGTTCCTTTAATTTCAACATGGTCATTCACAGTAGAAAAGGTAAGGGTTGCAAATATTTGCAAAACCTGACATCTAGATATGGAAACCAAATAAAATCTGTGTTCTGACAGTAGAGAATTACAGATAGAAAATCAGCTGGCAAGGAAGTAGAAGACTTAAAATTTATACCTACATTTCCTGTGCTTCAACTACTGGAATTCAGCCTTCAAAATAAGATACTTTTGCTGTGTTGAGGCTTAGGTGGTCAAGAGTAGTATTAACTTATGAAAATCTCTGAAAAATAATAACAATAAAAATTAGAAAAAAAATATAGAAAATTATTTAATGACACCTTCACCTGCTTTCTATCCAATACACAGAAAATATTTACTGCTACCATGTTTTTTGCTTTGTCTTGCATAAGGGAATAAAATTATATCTCCTGAAAGGAAAAGCTTAGATTAGGAAAAATTAATATATTTTACAAATGAAGTTGAGGAGCTTTTTTAAAAAAAGACTACTTGCTTGCTAACAGCGCCTTCTCCTTAAACATGCAACAAAAGCCATAAATTCTTCTGATACACGACATTGCTTTTAAATGTTTTATAGGAATATATTTCATCTTACTGGTGATTTGCAATCCTGACACTGAAAGGTACCTTTGTATCCCAAATACTGCTTATATTTACAGATTTTTTTTTTTTTTTTTTTTTTTTTGCATATACATGTATTCTGGAAGAAAGTCTTTCAGAATTTGTCCTTCTTTGGTGATTCAAAGGTACTTGTGTCTTTTTTGATTATTTTTTGGGAGTATCCTCTTCACACTTAATATTCACATTGTATCTGTTTTGAACAGCGTGAATTAAAGTTTCTGTTTGGTGACTCAAAACTGTATTTGCATAGTTTCCAACATGAATATCCCAGTGTAATTCATATAAATATTCTGTAGAAGTAACTTAAAAGTCAGTTCTCCACTAAACAATTCCTAACAGTAAATGTGATTGATAGAGTACAAAGTAAAAGGAAACAAATGAGAAATGCAAGCAAAGTTTGATTAAATATTTGAATAAATATTTGCAAATTATTTTGTCTGCCTTCACCATGCAATTATGTTACTCCTTGAACTCTGCAGCTTCACTGTAACAGCGCTTAATTCTACTTATGCTATGCATGCAATTTTTAATTTTATATTTTTTGGATAGTTTAGCTGTGGAGAGCCTGGGCGTAGGAACACCTTGGGTCTATCTCCAGATATACCTTGAAGCTGTCAGGAAGAATCTCCTAAAACCATGTTACATAGGGATTTCAGATCTCTGTGAAGAAGGAGAACTCCATCCTTAAGATATAGCTAATTCTAATTAGCTTCTGGATTAACTTACCTGAACTTCTGGAGTGCTTGTTAAACATGGAAAATCCTTCATTTTGAAGGATTACCTTTAGTTTCTTACTCAAAGGAATGACCTGTAAAACCGAGGTGAAGGAAAAAGACTAAGATTTCTGAGTCTGTGATAGACCTTTGCTGTTAAGTCATTGGGTAATGATTCCTTTGTGGTAGACAGTTGTGCAAATCTTAGTACAAGGAACGCACTTCTATAAAAACATAACTCTTTAACTATACTAATAGCTGTTAAAGTGATCAGAGCAATTCCTAGTGTGAGATAATAAAATGAATGATATTTTGTTATAATAGCTAATAAATCATTGTTAGGCTGTCAGGGGGAGGAAGAGTTGGTTTGTTTCTTCATTGTTTTGTGTTTAATGGCTGACAATCTCAATTGAGGTATGTTATATGTGAAGGTTTGTGCTCTAAAAAACTTAATTCTAGTCAAAGCTTAGATACTGTCCAGATGAAATTGAGTTAAGTGGCAAAGTTAAGAAAATTAAGGAATTGTGAACTTTTGTTTTTGTGATGAGTGATAATTATGGTTGGAACTTCATGCACATTTGTTTCCTAGATGGTTTTACTCTTCTTGTTTTCAAAGCTCAAATTTCAAATGCCCCATTTAACTTTGAAGATGCTTTAATGACCAAAAACCACATGAAATTATACCTGAAAAATAAGAAAAAAAATGTTTAAAGTCTGTTGATGATAAGTTGTTGAGATTTTTGTTGTTCTTTGCTCTGCTTTTTTTTTTTTCTTTTTCCTTCCTTCTTATCACCAAAAGCTGATGGAAGTAAATTGCTTATTAGTTAAGCATAAAACTTCTTGGCTGCAAATACTTACTTAAGCCCTGTAATTAATGTTTTGATGAAACTGTCTCTTAAAAAATTCATCATCCTTTCTTTCTTCAATAAGTCATGTATATATTCTGAAATATCTACTAAAGGTGATATTCACAAGGTTAAATTCATTTCTGAATTTAATCTCCTTGGCTTCCCTGGCATCATGGCAGAAAGGCTCCTTCAGAGGCAAGTTACTACCACAAATCACTTTCTATATTTAGTTATAGGTGAAGCACATTAGAATAGGTTGGAGAGGGATAGCTTAGGTGAATAGCTATTAAATTTCACGTGCTCAGATGAGTATCACTAGCTTTCTTTACTTTATACATTGACATTATTTGCAAGACAGCGCACTAACATTGTTTGTTAGTAGTTAAACAATTTCATAATATAATTTATTCATTTATGAAACTGCCCTCAACATAAAATATTATCTGAACATCTGAACTGAGCTATGTTTGTTTCCCAACTATTACTGCAGCAGTACTCTAAAAACATGCATTAAATTATGTGTGCATAAAAGTTTATGCTAAGTTTGACACTGAATTCCCAATGGCTCAAGAATTTGTTCTAAAGAGCACCTATAAGTTAATATACATACTTACAGCCAGTTGCCTGTGCAATTCTGTGATGTGTTGATCTTGGCTGTCTATAAAATACCAAACCAGCCACTCTCTCACTCCCCCTTCTCAAAGGATAAGAGGAGGGAAGTAGAATGAAAATTCTCATGGATAAAGACAGAGAGATCATTTACCAATTACCATTACAGGCAAAATTAATTTAATTTATTGCCAATTAGAACAAAACATAGTCCACTGGAAACATGCTGTTCATGGTAATTTGTGCACGAAATTTCCACAGCTGTATATTTTAAACATTATCTTTTGATTTCAGCATGGTTGCAGGCTCACAAAAAGTTAAAAACAAAGATTCATAGACCAGTCAGATGAATTAAACAATATCCCAGAAGATCTCTATACTATATTCTTAAAAAAAAATCAGTGTAAATACCTAGAGAATAAAAAGAGAAGAGAAAGAAAATTCCTAATTCCATTAGAATAGTTTGTCTAATAGATGGTGAGCATGCAGTAAACAGGATTTTACATATTTGAGTTGAAAATGCTTTCTCTGCTCTCCTTTGAAAACACTACTATATACAAACAAAGAAACAGAGGAAATATTTTTTGTTAAGTTGAATCTTTTTATCTCCAGGAAAATCACAATCAATTGTAAAATGTGCTGAAAATATTAATTAAATCTTTAAATAAAAGGAAAATCAAAAGAAAAATAATAACTAAAAATATATACTGACTACTTGTTGGCAATGACTTTCTTTTGAATGTACCAACAGCCAATTCTTGTTTCTTTTTGCTCCTGGGCTCTAGGAGATCAGAGCTTCTGCCAAAGATTAAAGACACTTAGCTTTTTCAGATTCCCAAATGCTATGGTAAAGATCACCAGGCAACAGACAGCAGTAAAAGGGGCCTTCCTCTGTAAGAAGTCTCGGAAACACTGATGTACATGAGTTACAGCTGACTGTAAACATGCAGAATAATGGTGTCTGATTCCTTCTGAGAACTGAAGGAGCAGAGAATAGTTGGTGGTCCTCTTCACCTGGTTATAATCAGTTGATTAATATCTTGAGTAATAGAAAACACTAAGAGGCTATGTGAATGTTGGAGTATGGAATGGAAATTTGTAATACATTTCTTCATTTTTTTCCATGAAGAAATGCTATGCGAAAATGCTGAACTAAAAAAAATAAATCAATTTCATAAGTGCAAGATGGACAAATAAACTATTTAGGAAGCAGAACAGAAGTAGATTTGAGGTGTTAAAGTAAGTCACAAACTAAATATAAGACAATTAATAATGCAGTATTAAAAATGCAAAATTTCATCCAATATATAATTTATGAGTTATGTGTGAGAAACCAGTTTATTCTACTTTACTGAGAAAAGAATAATCTGAGCTTCTGTATGCAGTTTAGGTTCCAGATTTTCAGAAAGTTAAAAGAAGTGATAATTAGAATCATAGAATCTCCGAGATCATCTAGTCCACCTGTCCACCTACCACCGGTATTTCCCTACTAAACATGTCCCTTAGTACAACATATAAACATTTCTTGAACACCTCCAGGGACAGTCACTCAACCACATGCCTGGACAGCCTGTTCCAGTGCCTCACCACTCCAGAGAACATTTTCCTAATATCCAACCTGAACCTCCCCTGGTGCAACTTGAAGCCATTCCCTGTAGTCCTATCACTAGTTACATGGGAGAAGAGGAAGTTGTAGAGAGTGATAACATCTGTCCTGAGCCTTCTTTGTTTCTAGAGGAAACTATCCCAGTTCCCTCAGCTTTTCCTCATAAAACCTATGCTCCAGTCCTATCACCAGCTTTGTTGCTTTTCTCTGGACACATTCCAGGGCTTCAATGTCTTCACTGTACTGAGGGGCCCAAAACTTAACACAGTACTCGAGGTGTGTCCTCACTAGTGCTTACTACAGGAGTAGTTCCTGCTCCTTCTGGCAACATTATTTCTAACACAAGCCAGGATACCATTGGCTTTCTTGGCCACCTGGACACACTGCTGGCTCATGTTTAGCCAAGTGTTGACCAACATCTCCACATCCTTTTCCTCTACACAGTCTTCCAGGCACTCTGCCCCAAGCCTGTAGCATTGCCTGGGATTATTGTGGCCAAAGTGCAGGACCTGGCACTTGATCTTGTTGAAGCTCATCCCACTGACCTCAGCCCAGAGATCCAGACTGTTCATATTGTTCTGAAGGACCTTCCTACCGCCAGGCAGATCAACACCTCCTACCAACTTGGTGTCATCTGCAAACTTACTGAGGGTGCACTCAATGCCCTCATCCAGGTCATCAATAAAGATATTGAACAGGACACACCCCAGTGTTGACTGCTAGGGAACACTATTCTTGACTGGTCACAAACTGGATTTAACTCCATTCACCGCCACTCTCTGGGCTCAGCCCTCCAGCCAGTTCTTTACCCAGAAAAGAGTATATCTGTCCAAGCCACGGACTGCCAGCTTCTCCAGGAGAATACTATAGGAAATAGTGTCAAAGGCTTTGCTGAAGTCTAAGCAGACTACTTTTCCCTCATCCACCAGATGGGTCACTTGATCATAGAAGAAGATCGGGCTGGTAAGCAAGACCTGGCTTTTGTAAACCCATGCTGACTAGACCTGATCCCCTGGTTGTCTCACACATCCCCGAGCTGTTCTGCACAAATGGACAATAAAGGCATCTTAAGGAGCATTATATATTAAGAAATTTTAGTCCCTTAGTTTACTCAGTTTAAGACGAGTAGTCTCTGACAAAGATCTGGATTTGATAATTTAAAAATGTTTCAGCTCTAAACACAACAGGATGCTAGGGAATTCTACCTAGTGCCTAGTTTTGACATCTTCAGAGAAGCATTTCAGGGAGACGATATAAAAAAAAATTAATAATCTGTCATAAACTCCTGACTATACTCTATCCTATATTTTTTCAGATTTTCTGGAGTATATGTTTTCTTGATATCATATTGTGTGGGATGGTACAGATTTTAATGGTCAAAAGGAACTTGTTTTGAAAAAAAAATAAAAAAATTGGGAAAAAGGGAAGTAAATTGAAATAAGGACCTCCCCCCCCCCCCCCCCCCCCCCATTGGTGCCTTTTCAATAATATCAAATCCAAGTAAACCCAGAGAATATGTATAGAATATTTTTTGTTAGCATCTACCTACAGAAAAACAGATTCAATCCTCTAGATCATCATAAATTTTTTGACTGTTCTTTCAGAAGCTAGGTCCTTAACTGTCACTGCTCTTAACAAATCTTTTTTTATCAAACCATTACTGTAACTTTGGCATAGACAAGTAGACTCTTTTTTTCCCCCTCTTTGTGCTCTTAATTTCAATTTAAAGAAGTAACAGAAAGCCTGAAAGTAGACAGACCTTTTTACTTGATGGCTCTTAAATCTAATCACGGTCCATGAGGCCACTTTTGTGTTCAGTGGTCTTATTACACCTTTTATCTTACTGTTATTATTGTATCTTGTTACCTCTAAAGACTTCATAAGGCTTAGGTTACTGCTGAACAAATACTTAAACCCTATAATGCCATGGGCTAATTACATCTGATTAAATTAAAAGTTCTCATTTGTTCTTCGTAACAGTGGGAATTCACTAGAGCAATGAGTACTCTTCTTGGAGTATGCTCCAGTCCAAAAGACAAATAGTTCTTTGAAATAAAGATTTGCAGTGATCCCACATTATCTAAACAAGTGTCATCTGTTTTCATTGGAAAAATTACTTTGCTTGAATGGAGCACTGGTAATCTTATCAATGAAGACACATCTACATAGCATCACTCGTTAGCTATGAAGACAATGCATGGAAGAAGAATTAGGAGATTATATTGCCCAGAGATTTTGAGTATGAAGCTGTGGATCTGCGAATATGCAGAATGCAGAGTGGAATTCTATAAGAAGATAATTGCTGTAGAAGAGAAGAGTCATAGAAGAATGTAAAGAGAAAGTAACTCAATTTTCTATGGTTTGGTCCAGATTATGCCATTTTGAAGATATGGAGAAAAATGAGAATGAGCATTTTTCTTTGCTTGATTTTTTAATCTCTCTGTTAATGACACCAGCTTCAAACAAAATGTTAGAAGCCTTGTACTCAGTACTATTCACTGAGGCAAAAAATCTTAATGAATTAGACATTTCTCAGATTATTGTTGGTTTACTAGTAATTTGGGTCTTTCAGAAGGTGAGGTTTGTGAGGCTTTTCTATCAGTTCAAGCAGTGTAGTCTGTGCTTTCTGTGGCTCCCCTTGCTTGATATGTACATTTACTTTCTGCAACTACACAGAAGCCGCAGGTGATTTTGGTATTGTGCCAATTGTGTTCTTTTCCAATAACTAACTGCTACATTTTCAAAGTATATAGATCTCTTGATATCTAGGGATATAATTGTACCTCCTGTGGTCATGAGTACACTAGTTTGAGTGCTGACACCTCTGAGGAAGTGGTAAAGAGGATTCTGCCAGCTAGATAACTTTCCAGCATTTCTAGCAGTCTCGTATAGACAGTAGCAGTCTTGATTGCTGCAGTGTAATTGTTGTTGGGATGTCAAATAGCCACATCTAGGCTGATGCTATCTATACAGGCAGCTATCTTTGCCCTAATGTCATATATTGTCTCATCATTATAAAATAGATATTTTCAACTAGAGGAGAATTTGGACTTTCAGAAATATGGCATCATTATTTGCTAGAGAATCTTGCTTTTTCTGTCATTATGCCCCAATGTCATGGAGAAGTACTTCTAAGGAGTAGACATTTCAGAGGAAGATGTAGGGTGCAGAAGCATGGGAAATCATATTTACAAGGGATAATCTGGAAAGCTTTTAGCAGAAATGCATCTCCAGAATAAAAGCAAAAAGTCCTGCTAATTACATTACTTACATTCTCTGTTAGTTCAGTTGTTTTAATAATTTCTTATAACTATAAAATTGAAAACCTGCAGATATGTGTTTGCCTTTTTTTCTTGATTCTTTCACTTGTGATATAACATCTACTCATTTCATTTTGAATGAGGAAAATCCTTTGTGCAAAAGAGCTTTGGGTTTCCTTCTCATATTTTTAGAGCTAAGCAAACAAAGGAATTAATAAAAATTTGCCAAATAAACTTGATTGCTTCTTTGATAAAATTATAAAATTAGTGGATGGAAGAGAAGAATAATATGATAGGCATTTCCAATTAATTAAGGAAAATACTTGATCCTGCATTCTATAAAACTCTTCTCTCAAAATTTAAATTGGCTTGAGTGTGAATGTCGTCCCGTGGCTGAACTACTGATAGAAAGTAGTAAACAAAGGAAAATGATGAGCTGCAAACTAGTGATTTCGAAGAAAATGACTGCTGGGCCACTGCCAGAGGACGTCAGGTTACATTTCTTTGCTTCACTAATGACTCAGAGGGAATGAAAAGCAAATAAATTAAGTTTCAGAGGATACTAACTTGAGAGGAACTATACAGGCTAAAGTGCTGTGAGTTGTGCTTCTGTACTTAATGCAGAATAAATGCTTGAATCCTAAATGAAAGGTGAATACTATCAACAAGTAGATCTTATGTAAAATTTTCCAAAATTCATCTTCTGGGAGAAAAGCTGCTGTTAAGTTCATGTGAAGTTTTCAAGCTCTCATTGACTTACGTAAACGTTAATCTTAGCTCACGTGTTGAATAATGAGGCATTTAAGCATAGGTTTAATATTAAACTCATGCTTAAGTTCTTGTTGAACTAGAAATTCTGTAAAACACGGAGGAAACAAACCAAAAAAAAAATAATACAAGAATATGAGAAAGATGTACATGTGATCCTACATGAATAAGGTTTCTCTCCTGGATGGCCTTTGTTACTACAGCCTAGAAATAGGACTAAGGAGAATGAAGAAAGAGAACATCATTCAATTAGCCATTATTTGAATCACAAATAAATTTTTGTGTCCTTAGACAAGCTCCCTTTGCACTTCACTCCCACCCCTCCCTCCCACCCCCCCCCCCCCCTTTTTTTTCCTGAATATAACGCATAAAGAGAATTATGTAGGTCACTCTGGAAGTAATGCCTCCTATTTATTTCCTTGGAAACTAGAACAGATTAAAAAAAAAAAAAAACCCTCACAATAACACTAGAGAAAATTCTCAATTACAAAACACTATTTTTCAACATAGCCACTAGCATTCACTATGCATTTTCACCAGCTATGAACAAGAGCCTGCATGCCACACTCATAAACATCTGTGTCAGTGGAGATAACTTGCTGTTGCTGTTGCCACTGCTGAAACACACCACCCACTGCCTCACTATGCTCACATCCACTGTTTGGTCTCCATAAACATTCAGCAAGCATTGATGAATGTCAATGAGTGCAATTTTTTTTCCATGTGGAGGAATTCAGTTCCACACATTTGCTTCATATGCACTTCCATGTTATACACCATTCTGTCAGACTGCCCCTCTGCTGCTATCTGTTACATGGCAACAACATGTAATGGAATATTGGTAGGGAGGTTCAACCTCTACTTCCATACCACCAACATCCACCTCTGACATTGTGGGCTAACATAATAAAATAGGAGGCATAATTATTGGAGCAGCCATAATAAATAGGTGTTTGAGAAAGCAAATTTGTTTATGGTAAAACTCCCACAGAATCTAATAAAGATTTGAATTTTGCCAAGACATGAGAACAGCATTGCTCCCATGCAAACCTTTACCTCATAATGTAATATTTGCAACCATATAATCAAGATAATATAGGGGTTTCATTTTGGTCTACCACAAAAAAGAAATTGTGTAACCTAGAAGAACTCCGTATGAGTTGAAGATGGGGTAAGGAGTAAAGAAGGTGTAAAAGTAATTTTGGAAAACATATAGACTTCTGAGGTTTGTCATCACCTTCAAAGTATCTGAGTTAACAAAACAGGAAACATTGGAGTAGCCCTCCAGAAGTACACAGGCAGCCATGTAGGTCTTCTCTCTAGGTTCCCAGAAGGCTCCCAGCAAGGACTATGAAGAATCATCCTAGAATCACAATACAGACAACCAGAGAGCACGTTTGAAATGCAAACAAATCACAAAAGAACAGCTGTGTGCAGCCATGCATGCCTGCTGTGGATCAGCTCATGAAACTCCTATTCACGTTGTGCTCCCATATGGAGAACAGAATGAACACTGTGAATCCCTTTTCTACTTGACACTGCTTACATTCAGCAACAAATCACCTCTTCATTAAAATCAGTTTTGCAGGAGGGATGCCTCTAGATTAATTTTTTATTTGCAGCAAAGCTGAATACAAGAGAGAATACCAAACTGTAAATTAATTGTTTTGTGGAAAGGCAAGAAGGTTTCAACAGATAAATTTTCAAAATACTTCCAACTTGTCACCTAAGTAAGCTGGCATGCACTTGGACACCAGTTGAAAAATGGAGGTAGATATAATCACAAAGCGTATAAACCAACAAGAATACAAACGTTAGCCAAAATAGCTGAGACTAAAGAACAAGACTTTACATGAGCAGCATGACCATCCAGCTTCCATTTCACACATTATGTCCTTGGGATAGGCGCTGTGTCCAGTTCTGGGCTTCTCAGTTCAAGAAAGACAGAGATCTTCTAGAGAGAGGCCAGTGGAAGGTAATAAAGATAATGAGGGGCCTGGATCATCTCTCTCATGAGAAAAGGCTGAGAGACCAGGGACTGTTTGGCCTAGAGAAGAGAAGACTGAGGGAGGAATCTTATCAACGCTTATAAATATCTAATGAATGGGAGTCAAGTGGATGGGGTCAGGCTCTTTTCAGTAGTGCCCAGTGATAGAGCAATGGGCAAAAGGCACAAGCTAGAGCACAGGAAGTTTCATATAAACACGAGGAAAAACTTCTTTACTTTGAGGATGACAGAGAACTGGGACAGGATACCCAGAGAGGTTGGGGAATCTCGTTATCTGCAGATGGTCAAAACCCACCTGGATAATTTCCTGTGCAACCTACTACAGGGAAGCTGCTTTAGCAGGGGATTGCACTAGATGATCTTCAGAGGTCTTTTTCAGACCATATGATTCTGTTATTCTCTGATTCAGCATCTGACAATTGACTGCATCTTTGACCATAGCCAGACCTAATTTTTTATTAAAGGTGTATGGGAACTACTGAGTCATGGCCTGAACCACTGATTGAGTACCTGGGCAAAAGACCTGGTCAGTCCTGGGAGCACAGGTGAAGGCAATTCACCTGTGTGACTGGAAGGGTGGTACCTGACTAGACCTCTCTTAGGTACCTGGCTAGACCTCATTTGAAGGCTGACTGCCACTGGGAAAGGATTTGTTGTTGTTGATCCCTCCCCTGTGGAGTTTCTTCTGCAAGCCTAGATCCTCAGAGATGGATGAGCATTTCTCTTCTTTCTTTTGTAATGTCTTCCCATAGCACTGGTCCTTCTACCGTTACAGAATGAAAGAATGTGATTTCACTGCTGGTAGGACAGTCATTTAAATGACACTGTATGTTCGTTGTTACAAGATTACCTGGACAGAATTATGTCTGAGAAGCGGTGTGAACGCAATGCTTGGATATTTGCTGTGGACTGCCAGCAGAAGAACGTTGGTGCTAATGGTGCTAGTTGAATTTCAGGGAAATAATGATTTAACCAAACAGATGTTCAGAAAGGACACAAGAAAGAAGGAAATACATGTATGTCTCAATAACTTATTTCTGTTTTTAGGGGCTCTAGGGAAAAATTAAGATGCTTCCCAGCAGTTTTATCTATTTCTAATAGATATATATATCTAATTTCTAATACTAAAGTGGGATTGAGAGAATAGTGCAAATCTGCTGGCTAATGTATGTGGGAAGAATCAGGTAATGCCTTCATAGCATCTAATTTGTCTTTTTCACTGATAAACTCATAATTTCTGTAGTGAGGAAAGTCACTTTATAGCAATAGTATAAATGTATAAACAATCTAGTCAGGCTGTTCACATTCATTGTAAGAAATAAATATCTGTTATTATGTCCAGGAGTATCAATGTTTCATGCATGTAATTGGAAGAGAATTCAATGTATAATATATTCTTGAATATCCTGTCTTTTTTTCTAGAATCACATAGATGAGTTAGAGAAAATGATAGTTGAATCTATGAACAAAGTGCTATGTTTTTGGTCTGGTGGTGTATATCCAGTTTTCTCTGAGTATTTACTGAACAATCTCAATGCTGTATTAGTAGGTTCAGATAGAGAGATAAGGTATGAATAATAATACCCATGAATGAGTCATAAGGACTGATGTGTCTGTGTGCACTCAGAAGCAGGCAGAGCTAAATTTAATTGCAAAAGAAACAAGTAAGACAGTAGGATGCCTTTTTGTACACCTAAGTTAAAAAAACAAACAAACAAAAAAAACACCTTTAGAAGAGTTTAATTAATCTCTAGAAAATAGGCATGTAAGCATTCCTTGTGGTGTACAGTTCTCTTATGAAGGATGCTCTGGAAAGAGCTCTTGGGAATTTGCTACCTATCAGTAAACTGTAATGGGCTGGGAAGAAGCAAAAGGAGTGTTTTACCAGCACTTTCTGGTGGCAAGTATCCAGGACAAGTGATTTCTTTAATACAAACACAATACCCTAGTGGGCTAGCAGAATTATGGAATAGGTTTTTGCAAAATATACAGCAGAAGTGATTGAAGTTCCTGTTAAGAGGTGCAGGAACTGTAAGGTGCTGCCAGTGGTCAGATATACACTGTGGCAGTGAGTGTTCTCAAATGAGGCATGAAAATAAAAAAACAGCCTGACTAAACTGCCCCATTCATATTTTGGCCTCCCTGTGTTATTGGCAGCATGCAGCACTGCTGTATTCAATGCAGAGCACCAGGTGGGTCTGTGCAGGATTAATACCTAAGAAATCTAGGAAATAATAATGAATAAAGAAATGTTAAGGTTATGGTTACAGCCAATTAACATTGAGTATATTCAATGATATTAAAGTAGTTAAAACAATTTGGGGCTAAATTCTCACAGGTATCTTGCCACAGAGAATATTATATTCTGTACAGCTACAGCATGTCTGTATTCAGCATACTGCTTTAAATGTAGGGCACCAAATTGACAGAAAATATTGAAGAGATTTCAGAGAAGAGGATTAAAATCAATTAGGGAGGTGGAGGGATCATTTAGGAGGAGAGATTAGAAGAGTTAAATATGCATAGCTTGGATGGTTGACAAAAATCTACTAATACATGAAGGGTAAGAAAACATCGGAAGACAGAGATTATTTAGGGAGCTTAATGGAATAATAGGATATGATATGTCCCAATCTAAGTTCCATTATTCCAACATACACCATATTTTACTAGACTAAATAATTCCCCTGACAGTGATGTCTATTAGGCTGTCACAGGACTGGCTTGCGCAGCAAGGTTAGCTTATAAATTGCAGTGCTTTTCAGAGCTGTGACAATACATTTTCTTACAGAGCAGAACTTCAGCAACAAATACAAACCACAAGGCTTGTCAGGCTCTGCAGCAGCAGCTTTTGCCCTACTACTTCCTTCTCTTTCACCTTCTTTTTTTGTTTTGCTGTCTGCTTTTGACAAACTGATGGCTCTTTTGGTTCTCTGCCACTCTGACTGGCTCACCTGGAGCAATTACACTCTGTCTTCCAGGACCAATTGCTGTCCCCATCACCCAGTGGCCATTTCTCATCAGCATAAATAAGAATTTGGTTAACAAAAAGAAAACAGATTGTAGCTACAAACATCCAGATGCAGAAAGAACCTAAGCAGAAAGGACAAATATGTGTATATCTCACTTTTGCATCCATTTATTCAATATATAACAACCCTTTCAGTTTGGAGCAGACCATACTGCACTAACAAGTTTTCAGTTACAAGTTTTCAGTTTTGTTTGAAAACTAACAAGGTACAAATTAGGTAAAAGTCCTATTTCTAAAACTAAATAAAACAAAATACTTGCAAATGAGCAAGATGCTATTATATTTACTATTTTGTTCATTTGTTTCCTATCTCTGATTCTCTTCACTCTCATTCTCTCAGCACCTCCTTCACGACACTATTCTGTCAGAAGCTGAAAGGTATTTCAGTTTATGTGATAGTTTTTCATGGTTACTCACACCCACAGATTTCTCTAGTGAGCTGTTTAATGCGACTCAGTTAATAATATTGCCTGACAATCACGAAGTTTCAGAGAAAATATTTTTTTTTGTTAAGTTTCTCCCTATTGCTTTGTGTGCATGTGTTCACACACATGGAACATGTGATTTGCCCTTTCAAATGACTTTTGGCTCTTACTACAATGCATACTTCATGAACAGCATAGAAGTGAGCAAGAAGATCGATGTGAGGCTTTCTAACAGTCTAAGAAATACAGTATAAAATACATGCTTGAGTGCCTTATATCTTAAGTTATCTTTCAGGGCCAGTGGACGGAAATGCTTTTTCTGTAAATGTTTTGGCATATCTTTATGAGTACATAGACAACAAACAATTTTGTTGAGGTTTATTTTTTGTGTGGTTCCTATGTTGGGAAAAAATAGGCAACAGAGATAAAGCCAGATTTTCCAGAGAAAGCTATAAAATCGATGGACTTCTACAATCCATGCAAAATAGCAAGAGAGTATGGCCCAATTTTTATAGTTGTTATTCTGAAAAATTACAACTGATTGTAACAATCTTAAATGAGATGTCATCAAAATGTTTGAGATAAATTTGCATACTAACTGTGTGTTTTCCTATAGTTGATGCATTTGAGCAAGGATCACATCTTTGCCTTATGAAGTGTGGGCTACTGCTTCTGCCACCAGGTCTGCAGTGGTCACTGACACGCTGGTACCAGGATGCTTGAGCCATCCAGCCTCCTGTGTGCTTCCACTGTTGGCCCAAGGAAGCCCCCACCCTTCATGGCCATGAGACCATGGGAGCAGGCCTGGCACTAGTGGGGTGGTCAGAAATTGAGTCCGTTTCCTTGTCCTGCTCTGGCAGCAGCAGTCATCCCCAAGGCTACTGACAGGTACCCGCGGACAGGACCAGCAAGAATTGCATACCTTGTTATCCCGTTTTTTCTTTCTTAACCATCTTTTTTTATTACCACCCTCACATCTTCTTTCTCCACCCTAGTCTCATTCCAGATGAGCAATCTGCTCTGTTTACTTTTTCCCTTTGTTCCCAATTTTGTGTCAACTGTACTCATATTTGGATTTTATTGTACAGTTACCTTGGTGATCTCAGCTTTATCTGAAATTGCTGGTGTGGTTACCTCAAGGTTGTAAGGTTGTTTCCCAGCACGTGCCCAGTGATCCTATTCAGCTACCTTTGAGGTTGGATCGTTTCTCCATCCGCCTCTCTTTACCACCTGTGTCACCCAGATATTCCTCATGACACTATCTATAA